>NC_056731.1:1202715846-1202885846 GCF_019279795.1 Protopterus annectens
TAAGACTTATTCGGCTTACTTATAATGATGAAAAAACTAAACTTTTCTATAGGTTGGTCCCTGTGTCCCTAGTTTTAAATGTATGACTTGTTTACATACTTAGTGAAATATGGAAATGATTGGGGTAATTTTTTACATGTATTGCACTTTTTTTCCAACATTTATTGTCATTATTTTTGTCTCGAGAACTTTTAGTCTTGTTATTTTAAATAGTATAAATGGGTTGGCTTTTTTAGCCATGTGTTAATGGGGGTTTAATTTGTTTATATAAAGGTCACGTTGTTAATTAATTTTAACAGTTTCTGAAGAAGTCAGCGAATATTGCTGACAAAAAGCGCTTAAAGTGGATTCAACGCCTTTATCGTGGACTGTGCTCTAGCCTCTGCTCGTTTTTTAGTTGTTTCATCCTTCCAGATACATTCGGTGCATACTTCACCCCCTAAAGAGCCCACAACACTACCCAAAAGGTACATTATCTGAACAATCAGAGACACACAGGTGGAAATGGCCCTCTCTCACAGCAGAACACAGCATCAATGGAGGCAGATGTTGACCCAGACTGCACCTTGAAAACTGTACAAGACAACCTGCCCCCCCACCTAATTAAGCATTTCTACCTCAGCCTCTCCACAGGCTACATGCCCATACAATGGCATGTGGCAATAGTTATTCCACTCCATCAAGGTGAAATCACAACTGACCATGGTAACTACCACCCTATAAGCCTGACTAGCCTAGTCTGCAATGGTATGGTTCGTATCCTCATGGAACTCATTAACAATGGCATTGGTAACCTTTGAACACGTGACCCAACCCAGGTCAGCTTGGTTGAGTGCAGTTCATGCCTACTGAACCTGTTTGACGTCTTACATACAGTCACCAAGACGTTAGATGATGGGGGAGGTGGTTCACACATACTACCTGGTCCTCACCAAGCCTTTTGACACCATGCCCCACTCAGGTATTATTGATAAACACACCAGCCTGTACATTCACCCATACATCACAGGTAGGGTTGCCAATGGGATTACACACAGAACCCATATGGTATGACTAGCGGTCTCCAGGTCCAACTCTTGAACAGTCATGACTGGTGTCCCACAGGTCTCAGTCCTGGGAGCCCTACTGTTTGGCATATACATCTTAGATGTACAGGCAAACACAGGTGGACTATGGCAGACCATGTTTAGCATTGACTGCAAACTGGGAGCCATGATTGATAGTCCAGCTAACACGGACATCCCTCAAGGAGTCTCACAGAGAACGTCACATGGTGCCAATGACATGGCCTCCACCCAAATGCCACTAACTGCATGGTCATTCCATTGTGGAATTTGCACCCACATATTAACACATGAGCGGCAGCCACTTTAATACAGGTAATGGGGGTATCTGGGGACTAAGGTAGATAGTGATCTCCCCTTTGGCAATCATATCTCCACAGTAGTTAGGACATCCTTCTATGTAGGCCATCTGATTACTACGGGATTCCCATCTAGACATACTGGGGTTATAGTGTTCCTTTACTCATCACTCATCAGTCCCATCATAGGGTATAATAACCCATGTAGGATGTACCTCAGAGGACATGTCCAACAGCTGGGGGGGTCCATGAATGTACCTCACCAAGGAGAATACTGGACTCCAACATATGGCCTATGCAGCCGGACTGAATAAACTCCTACTTTACTCAGTGGCATCTCGTTTACCCAGAGATGATCTCCACTGGCTAACCCAGCCATGTCGAACTCAGGCTTGATGGATATGCTCCACCTATGGGAATCCATGTCACAGTGAGCCACACATTGTAGTGAGCTGACCTTGTCATAACAATAACTGGAGGATGCAGGAGAGACAGCTTCCTGTCACAGACACTCCCCATACTTTGGAACAACATCCCTAACTACATTATACAGGTCCCCTCACTAACACTCTGCAAGAGAAACCTTGAAGGGTGGATGGGGAACAGTAGATGCACCACAGGGATCCCACCATTGGCTCTGCTCCACAGAGGGATGGTTAATGAATCAATGTGGTGGCAAAAGCTGACACATTTTGGCTGGCCTTATGAATGGCCTCTGGCAGTTGGCCAAGTACCTACCTATGAATCTATACATACACTATCTGCATATGCTGATAGCTTAATTTACTGTTCAGGTGTTGACTTACATTGTGCCATCGGCTGTTGTGTGTGCAATAGTTGAGGGCTGCCTATGTTGGATGCACATAGTAGACTGCCTATACATGACAATTTACAGGTAGTCTTGTGCGTGTGACATCCATTTTTACTGTGTGTTGCAGGTGGAGAAAGGTGTCAGTCCCTAGGTGCCTACACTGTCAGTGTGTGTGCTATACGTTCCCTCGTTTTCAAGGCATGGGCATACTAAGCATGCCTCCATCTGCCTACTGGGGCTGGCTCAGGGTGTTCATGGTCTGAGTACCTCTGTGCCTGTGGGGATCTTGGTAATGGTGGTGGGCTGTGAGGGCCTTCACCATTCTGTCCCTGCTGCAGCTGTTTCCACAGGACTCATATTGTGTAGCATGGCACACACTATGAAGATGTGGGCACATGTGCCTGGAGAGTACTGCAAGGCTCCATCAGATATGTCCAAGCAATGAAACCATGATTTCAGCATCCCAAACACACGCTCTGTGATGATTCTGGTTTGTGAGTGTGCCTCATTATGGCGTTCTTGCAAGGGTGTGTGTGCATTTCTGATGGGAGTCATCATCCACGGTTCCAGTGCATAGCCAGCATCCCCCACCAGGTGGCCATTTGGTATGTCCTTCCTGGCAAAAAAACCTATACAACTGTGAGGCATGCCAGATGTGGGAGTCGTGATAGCTTCCAGGGCTGCCAGCGCACACATCCATAATAATGCCTTGGGCATTGCACATGTCCTGGCAGTTGATGGAGGGGTATCCCTTGCGATTTATGTAGAGCCTACCCTGCTCACCGGGTGGTGACTTGATTTGTATGTGCATGCAGTCTATTGCACCCAGTACCACTGGGTATTCTGCCACATGGAGGAAGAGATGCATATTGGTGGCCAACTCCTGCATTCGTGGAATGTATATGTGCTCATTTGGCATGTGATAACATGACATCCAGGAATTGGTGTAGTACCCTGGATTCTGATGCCTGTGAGATACACATGATATCCCCAGTTGGTCTTTTAAAGGTACCTGTAGCTAGTACTCTTAGACTTACAGATACCTTCGTATCCACTGGGATGGGTTCCCCTCTGTTTGTTCTGGCTCTGAGGCATGGCTAGCACAGCTCCACAAGTTGCTGTAGGGTATCCCTGTCCACCCTGTAACGTTCTACTATCTCCAGATCATGTAGCCCCTGGTAGGTTACCCTGGGTCTGAACACTTTCCTCCTCCTCTTGTGCCTGTGGTAGTCGTGTGTCTCATCCTCCACACCACCTTCAGTCTCTAACACATGCTGGTGGATCAAAGCTATGGCAGTTCCTAACATGTAAATAATAAAAGTTCCCCATCTGTATACACCACTGGTGCAGAGTGTATGGGAATACACAATTGTGTGTGAGGTGCTTTCACACTTTATAGTATTGTGCTATGGATGCTGCTGATGTAAGTGGGTGTGTATGAGCTATTCCAGCTGCTGAGTGTCTTAATTATGGGTTTTGCAATGAGTACTGCATGTGTGAGGCCTTTTTGGAGATCTACTTGCCTGCCTTCATTAATCTTTTGCCCTTTAGTTCACTTTTAAATTTGGATCCCCTCCCAATATCAGGCATGCATCCACCTGCCATCTTTCTTGTTTTGTTCTTTCCATACCCAGTCATGACGAAATGTGCCTTGTAGCTGATATACTGCATATTGCCTTTGTTCTGCTTTGACACTTTACTGTTTTCTTTGCAGTACAGCTTCTCCCATTCCCTGTTCTGCAGGTTGCTGCTTGCAGCCTTGTTAGCTGTTGTCAGTGGCCCACTGTAGGCTCCTTGGTGTTAATTAGTCATTTGTACTCCAATTTCATTGCTGCAGCATTTCCTTATTTCTTTCCTATATCCTTCCTGTTTCAGCTGCAGTGCGTGCCGTGCATACCCATTTACCGGGTTTATGCACATTTTCATCTCCGTTCACATGCATACTCGGTTACCTTGTGTACTCTCAGCTAAGCATAACTATGGGCAATTCGCCACATCCCTATCCTGTAGTTTTGCCTATCTAGGGGAAGACTAGTTTAGCAATGCTCCAATGTGCTTACAGCGATGGCGACACACCCCTCTCTTGATGTCATCTTTATCTCAAAGTCTCACCTCGGTGTTATAACGCTACGCTGTGAGGTGCATCCTTACACCAGCAGGGAATCTGCGATTCACTATTACTCCTCTCATTTGCATGGCATTGCCTACTAATTCCTAGCTACTGTGCATAACACTGTCACTGCCCCTTAGCAACCCTTGTGCTATGAGTATGGTGTAGCATGCCTGCCATTGACTATTATGGGGAAATCGTGACATGTGTTTCATTGCAGTTTTATTTTATATTTTTATATATTCCTTGCAATCCCCTTTGCGCACTGCTGTCCTGCGCTTCCACATCGCGATAGTGTGACTATACATATTAAATGTTAATTTTATATTTTATACATTTTTTTTTTTGCCAGTGGCTATATATTTAGCCTTTGGCATATATTAACAATATAATATATGTGTTTGGTCAGCTGTCATGTCTCCGATTTTATGTTTGAAAAAATGTAAACCGTTTTTTACGGTTTACATTTCTGCATGCTTACACTACACCTGCACCACTTCCTGAAGCTCTACATACCTTCATTTGCATGCTACACTGCTGCAAATGGGGTAATTAGCATATAAGGCTCAGGAGTTGTGCGGGCGTAGCGTACACAGGTAGTGCACATGGGAAAGTCTAGTACCTGAATCGCTCGGTGGCCATCTTTGGTGTTAGAACGCCGATGCTGCACCTGCACCTAACGCAAGCTTCATGAATCCCAGGGTATGTCTATTTTTTTGCTAGAAAGTCAAAAGAATCTTTTATATATGAAAATAACTTTTCTACCTCCCCCTTTAAATTGGTATGTAGGAAGAATGCCAAATTATGTCTAAAATAGCCACTGGCTGACACAATGGGGTGTCCCGGGGGATCCTTCATACTTTTGTGTATCTTTGAGACACAAAATAAATTTGCCATAGTATTATCTTTTACTTGAAATCTTTTATAGACATTCTCATGTGAAAAATATTTTAACCTTAAACCTTTCATTAGTAGTTCTTTATACCTTGCCACTGCATTCATATAACAATCCATTTCCACTTTCACATAAATATGACTATCTCTCAGATGTGTATAACACATTCTTAAATATTGGATATAATTAAGAACCACTAGTTTGCCCCCCTTGTCTGATGGTTTAAAAACTAGTTCTCTGTTTTTGCTTAATTTTTGTAAACTTAACCACTCTTCTCTATTCAGACTAAACTTGATATTTTTCCTGTCTTTAATTAATATTCACACTCTTTTTCCACATTGTATTGCAATATATTAAGAAAATGTTTTAATTATTTCATCCTGGAAAACAAGTAGAAAGTCTCTTTTATATGGTACATCTTCTGTGTTTAACTTACAATAATCATCTAGGTCATAATCTGAAACAGAATGAAAACTGTCTTCACTTACTTCTGAATCACTATTGCTGTTATTATTACATGTAATACTATCACTTTCTGCAAAATACAACATTAGATCTAATTTTGTTATAAACCTAAACACTTCTCATTTTAACTCATATCCCCTCAGTATAACCGTGGGGATAAATGTAATACCTTTATTTAACACTGAAATATCTTCTAAAGTCAATGCATAATTTGCCACATTTACAACATAATTACTTTCCCAGTCAATACCACTTGCCTTTCTTAAATGTCCATGAATGGGAATACGATTCCCTATTGTTATCATGTCCATAGTCCTGGTTTTTCATTTTTTTAGGATTATTCCTTGGCCCACAAAAAGTTTTATTTAAATACCCAGCGTTTTCTGCTTCAGATAATCTTGGAGAATGATTTTCTTCTTCGCTGTTTCCGTTAGCAAACACAGACTCGCTACCTGCTGAAGATACATAGCCATTAATGCTGTTTCTTCCTTTTCCTTCCTCGAACTTCACCCAGTGATGTCTCCTTTGCTGATTGGTGGTTATTATAAAAGTCAAATTGCATTCATAGTCTCTCAAGTCCCTGGGTAATTTTATTTTATTCTCTCAGTTAGCTCATTCTCAACCGCTGCCAGTTTTTCATTAACCCCAGTCAGAAAATTTTCTAAAGTACCACTGCTTACTATCTGTACTATGCTCTGCCATACCCCTCTGGTCTCCGTAACTAATTTACATCTCTTGATGTTGTCCCTCTCTATTATGATCTTCATCCATTCAAGGCTACACTTGTGGGTTGCAGTAATCCACCTGGCATGAAATTTTTTATCATCTTCTTCTTCTTCCAGATTAAATGGAGTAGAGGGGCTTTTCACTGCTCGTAGGCCCCTCTGTCTAATATTAAGCTCCACATACCTATGCAAACCTAGAGAGTTGAAAAACAATGAAGTTTCCTTAATATTTAGTTTTTCAACTCTATCATAAAGTTTCTGCAGTTTTGGTGTAACTGCTGCTTCTCTATTTTTGCCCACTATGAAGAATGGGTTGCCTGAGTGAAAATTTCTGCCTTTTCCCCATAAATTATAGATAGAAGACCCATTATCATGTTGAATATTAGCAGTGTTATTAGATGGTTCTAGACTGTTATTTTGACTTACTGGCAATGCATTATCAGACACTGGAACCAGGAAACTGTCCAGAGTCTTTTGTGAAATTTCTTGTGAAGTATCCCTAAAAATTTTTGGTAGGGTTTTGAAGGAACCACTGGCCATGTCTCCAATACTTCACCACCAACATTTGTAGAAATACAACATCACCACAGAAAGAAAGAAGCCAGTGTATACCTTCTGAATATTTAATAAAATCACAAATCCACAATACACGCACCACAAAAACAGATAAAAATCTTCTCTAGCACCTTGGCTGGTTTAGCCTTTTGTCTCTTACACTTTTCTCCTAAATACTACTGCTTTTATCAGTCATTCAGTTATGCAATTATATATGTAAAATACACAGGTTGGTTAAAGGAAACACGTACAGTGATACTCCCTATTTAACCCCGGGATTAATGTATTAAATTTAAAAAAAATAGATTCCATTTTCCACAATTTGTTTTTCACATCTGTATAGTTTATTTCTTTAACCTGTCTTAAAATCGTGCCTTTTAAACCTTGTACATTACCATTATAATTTTCTTTGAAATGAAGTGCTACTGGACTCTCTTCCCTTCCCTTACGTATGTCTCTAACATGTTTTTTCAACCTTTCTTTAAAGTTTCTCTTACTTTCACCTATTTACACTTTGTCACAGGGGCATTTCAATCCATACACTATTCCTATACTATCGCAGGTATACATTCCATTCTAACATTTGTTTTCATTAATTTTATCAAAGCTTTGTGTAATGTATTGACAGCAGCTGCCTGGATTTCCAATTCTTGATTTCTTGGTTCTATGGGCAATTGGAACCTACCATGCACTATAACATCTCTTATGCTTCTTCCCCTTCTATAAGAGAACTGTGGAATCTTTTTTGCTTTTGCTCTTAAATGTTTACTTCTTTCTAACATACCCCAGTCGTATTTAACTATTTTAATGAATTTTTTTTTGAAAAGATGGTATATTTTGTTATGAAATACATTGCCTATTCTTCCTGAGATGCTGTTACATTACTCCTAAAACTTTTTTTCTCGCTTCTTACCAATTTCCTTACCTATGACTCTTTCTATACTTTCTTCTACTACTTTTTCATTACATCTATCAACAAACATTTCTGCTGTCTTGTTAATTTCCATTTCACTTTCTTTTCTCTCACTACAGCATCTTTTAATTCTAATTCCCCATAGGGTATTGTTTTAATGGTGTGGGGGGATGACAACTCTCACCATGTAATATACAATTAATTCCTTCAAATTTCCTATGTATTGAGGTATTCATTTTCTCATTATTAATTTCTGTTAGAGTAATATCTAAAAAGTTGACTTTATTCCTTTCTGAATACCATCAAATTTAATATTATAATGATTTTATGTAAATTTTGAATAAACGCTTCTACTTCATACCATCCCCAATCATATATAAAACTCAAATCATCAATGAATCTATAGTATCTTAACACATGGTTCCTAAAAAAAAAACTGATTGTTGCAAATATATTTATTTTTGAACATCCTCATGAACAAATTAGTATACATAGGGGCAAAATCTGCCCCCCCATGGCCGTTCCTTTAAATGTTTATACAACTCTCCATTAAACTCAAAAGTATTGTGACTAAGACAGAAATGTACCAATTCTAAGATATAATGTGTTTTAGGAGTATCTTTCAGAAAAAATAGTAAAGCTTCCATTCCATATATATGTTCTATATTCGTATAAAGACTAACTACGTCCATAACTACAAAGAACATATCCTTCATCCACTTTATGTCTTATTTTTGTTAGAAAGTCAAAAGAATCTTTAATATATGAAAATAACTTTTCTACCTCCCCCTTTAAATTAGTATGTAGGAAGAATGCCAACATGTCTAAAATAACCACTGATTGATACAATGGGGTGTCCCGGGGGATCCTCCATACTTTTGTGTATCTTTGGGACACAAAACATATGCCATAGTATTATCTTCTACTTGAATTGTTTTATACACATCCTCATGTGAAAAATATTTTCACCTTAAACCTTTCATTAGTAGTTCTTTATACCTTGCCATTGCATTCATATAACAATCCATTTCCACTTTCACATAAACATTTCTATCACCACTCAGATGAGTATAACACTTTCTTAAATATTGTACGTAATGAAGAATTACAAGTTAGCCCCCCTCATCTGATGGTTTAACAAACAGTTCTGTATTTTTGCTTAATTTTTGTACTTATCCACTCTTCTCTATTCAGATTAAACTTGATATTTTTCCTGTCTTTAATTAATAGTTCACTCTCTTTTTCTACATTGTATTGTAATACATTAGAAAATTGTTGAATTATTTCATCCTTGAAAACAGGTATAAAATCACTTTTATATTGTACTTCCCATGTTTAACTTACAATAATCATGTAAGTCATAATCTGAAACACAGGAATGAAAACTGTTTCCCATTACGTTTGAATCACTATTGTTGTTATTATCACATGTAATACTATCACTTTCTGCCAAATACATTAGATGTAATTTTCTTATAAACCTTAACACTTCACATTTTAGCTCATATGCCCTCGGTATAACCATGGGGATACATTTAACACCTTTATTTAACACCAAAATATCTTCTAAAGTCAATGCATAATTTGCCAGATTTACAACAATTACTTTTACAGTCAATACCACTTGCCTTTCTTAAATGTCCATGCATAGGGATACGATTCCCCATTGCTATCATGTCCATAGTCCTGGTTTCTCGTTCTTTTATGATTATTCCCTGGTCCACGAAAAGTTTTATTTAAATACCCAGGGTATTCTGCTTCAGGTAATCTTGGAAATTTATTTTTTTCTTCGCTGTCTCCGTTAACAAAGGAAGACTCACTACCTGCTGTAAATACATAGCCATTAACGCTGTTTCTTCCTTTTCCTTACTCAAACTTCACCCGATGATGTCTCCTTTGCTGATTGGTGGTTACTATGAATGCCAAATTACGTTCATAGTCTTTCAAGTCCCTGTGTAATTTTTCTTTTTTTCTCTCAATTAGCTCTTTCGCAAACACTGCCTATTTTTCATTAACCCCAGTTAAAAAAAATTCTAAAGTTCCACTGCTTACTATCTGTACTATGCTCTGGCATACATCTCTGGTCTCAGTAACTAATTTATATCTCTTGAGGTTGTCGCTCTCTATTAAGATGTTGATCCATTCAAGGCTACACTTTTGGGGTGCAGTGATTCAGTTGGCATGAAATTTCTTATCATCTTCTCCTTCCATATTAAATGAAGTAGAGGGTCTTTTCACTGCTCATAGGCCCCTCGGTGTAATATTAAGTGCATTGTGGATTTGTGATTTTATTAAACATTCAGAAGGTATACACTGGCTTCTTCCTTTCTGTGGTGATATAACATTGCTTATCAGTTCTAGTTTATTGAGGCCTAAAACAAAGAACAACCAAACCATCAAAGCCCAGTTATCTAAAAATAATTATTTCCAAAAGTCCAGCTATGACAAGTCGAGCAGATTTCTTCATCCGTTGAAAAAAGGAAAGACAGTGAGGATGCAAACAGTGAAAGGTTTCAACTGAATTGGTCAAATAATGAGTATTTGTGCAGAGCTGAGATTCTATTTTATTGAATCCGAGGGTATGGAGCACAGGAGAAATCGCAGAAATCTTCTTCCTGTAGCAGAACTGATATTGCAGCATCGAACCTGTGATAAAGACTCAAACTCATAGAGCAATCCAAGTGATATTCCTGATCCAGAAAGTGTCTTGATTCTTGACACTGTTCTGGCAGATGATTCCAGTGGTCCTAAGATTTAACAGTCAGCAGAGACAAGCCCAGTTGCTAAACCAGATCCCAGGTTGTATGTCACACAATATAGTCACATTTCAAAGCCTAGTGTGAAATACACAGAAACTTGGACATAGCTGTATATATGTATCTAGCTTTGTATCATTGCATGATGGAAATCATTTCTATGTAAATTGCATATTCGTTACTATCAGTCACAATGCCTAAATTATTTTCTCAAAGTGGGAGGATGTAGAATAACAGGTTTGTTGTACCTTTAAGAAGCATTTCCAAGATTTGTTTGTGCATATAAATACCAATCATGTGTTAGATTCAGTGCCATTTTGAAGGTACAGCCAGACTATTAACATCCATGTGGACAATAGCTAGTTTGTTTATAAGTTAAAGTTACTTAAGCTCATTTATGATGTGTTTGTATACAATAAAGCTGCTTGAACAAGAACCCATGATGCTCGCTGGTTTTATCCTGACCTGGCCAGTGACACAAGACATCTAGCCTGTATTGATCATAATGTTGCATATAGGTATAGCAGTATCCCTCCTCACACCTCCAACAGATGTTATAGTGCCAGGACAGTGTGCGTGATTACATTCATAGGTTGTGGATATATCATAACAGTTATACAAGTGTGTTTGTTCAGAATCATCTCTGATTACTCTAAATCACATATGTTATGCCAGAGTGATGGGATCACTGCTGGCATTATTCTGATATTGTCTATGACTGTAGGTGCTTCTTTTAATGTTGTCCATGAGCCTGCGTCCCACTTGCTGGAGACCTTTGTTGAGATTACACTCATATTCAGGCAAATCAGTTTGCGCAGCTTCAAAATATGTATCATACCCCAGTTGTATATAACATTACTGATGGATGTCCTCTGCATTGTTCATGTAAGGATGCTTATCTCAAACAAATATCCTCCACATTGTTATGTCACCTTGTGTGACAGTCATATAATACACATTTTCACTGTGGAGTTCCTACTGTAAAATACTGATATGTGATTGGTGTTGCTTCTACAACTGTCTTCCATTGACATGGCCTCATCTGCAGAACATTAGGTTGTTTCACCTGCCCTCTTTCCCTGTGTTCCTTCCTACAATTCATCTGTGTGTCCCTATTCAATATACACACTTTCTGTGAGTGTTTATTTTACATGGCAGTCCATGTACCCTTACAGATCATTTAAACAACTTCAGTACAGTATGTCAGGAATGGGATTTGACAATACTCTGCACTGTAGATACACTGTCCTGTACTGTGTTTGGACCATATACTTAACATTCATACCTCTCAACTGTCCAGATTTTATCAGAAAATCCAGATGTGTTCCTTATCAAATTTGTGGCTTTCTGTCATATCACTGGGTTAATCTTAGGACTAATGTGACTCAATAATTACATACATTTGAATTTCAGACTTCAAATCCTTCAGAACATGTATCTTAACACAAACCCCTTGACATTCTAGCACATTGCTATATGGCAAATATGTCAAATATGTCTCGATTTCTGGGTCATTGTCCCCCTATTATGCTGGTCTTGTCCACATGACTTGCACTAAGAAATTGAGAGCTATCAGTGCAGCCCTGGTGATCATTGTGGCATTCTGCAAAAAAACACGGATCTTCAGTGCTCTGATTTAAACAGGAGTGCTAACCATGTTTGCCTACATGGTTTCCTGGCTGCCAACTCTGTTGCCAGCCACAAAACCTTGCTTATTTATGTTTAAATGTGGTGAACTTTATGAATATGCAATGAGCACTGCTACTCACCGCACGTCACTGTTCACACATGTAAATTCCATGTAGGCTTTAACAAAGCCTACACAGAGTTTATTGAAGCCCATAGATTAAGTACTGAGTTCTCCAGCATCTGAAGCTAGATATTTAGGGTTTCTAATCTAGCAGCAGGCAACTTGAGTGTGTATACCTTCAAATAATTTCTTTGAAAAGATTTTACACTGAGATATGACTCCACATCCCTATCAGACACTCATCCCTATATGTTCTTCTCAGCATACACTGATGCTACATACTCCATAAAATGTAATGTGACAGTGCTGAAGTTGGACATATGTGGTGGTGCTACTGTTACATTGTATGGAATTCAGTTTTTACACATAAACTGGTGTAATATTCAAATCAGACCCAGTCTACTGCTGTGTGTGTGGTTGGTGATACATTATGGTTATTGTATGATCTTTTCAAATGCTTTTCATTTCAGTACCACTTAGAAGCTCCTTTAACATAGCCCCATGCATTCAACATCCTCTTTTTTTCATCTGGACACATGACATACTTCCTGCAGAGGAGTGGAGGATGTCATCATGTCAAAGATGCATATATACATCATGAAGCAGAGTCCTTCCATGAGCCCCTGCAAGCCATCTCCACACCACTGGATGCATGATTGCTAATTCTGTGATAAGGTGGTGAAACACATCACATATGGGGAGAGGCACTATGTAATGCAATCAAAGAAATAAACACGTACACACACAGCCTCGCTATCTTCCATCATATAGATATAGTGAGTTTGTTTTAAATGTTATAATAATGTCTCAGATTTTATGTAATGTTGGCCATTAGCTTAGTAATGACCTAGGACCCTATGAACATTTCAGATGTGAATGTTGCTGTCATCAACATGTGCTATGTTGAGGTGTGTATGTATAGTAGGCCTACAAAAGTGTATTACAAGTTGTGATGTGAAGTAATGTATTGATGACCACTGCTGCTATTTCATTACATGTTCCTTATAGAATAACTGTAGTAATATGCCTCCTGAAAACTATTGACATGGGATGATGCTACCTATATTATTGGCTTAATAAGACGTGTTTTTGTAGTGGAGCAGATAAAAATTCTATGTAGTTCTCATTCATCCATCACGTTGACACTTGCAGTATGGCACAGGTGTGCATATGTATACTTGCCATCATTAAATGCACTGTGACATATATCAATATAACATCATACTGATTCAATGGGCACATAAGTCTTGTTTCATCCACATGTTATAATGCTGTGTTATACACAAAAATATCATGTTTGATTCAATTGCAATCTTGTGGAATTCATTGTATGCACAATTGTGTTGGTATTCCCAAAGAATGTTGAGGTGGTCCCAGCAGCACTGTGTGACTGTTAATGTTCTGCATGAGCCACAGCCAACTCATTTGTAATGTGTCCTTATATGGTATCAGGATGCTCAAACCCATGAAACACATACAGGCATTTGCTGTGCAACTGATGTTATTATATGATACTGGTACAGTTGCATGACTATGTGAACAGTACCACTGTGTGGCATGTGATGCATAATCAAGGTTGTATCTGGAGGTGTTGCCACAAATCATTTATTTAAATAAGTGTGAAATGTTAAGGGGAATACACAGTTAAGCACAGAGCTTTTTCTGGAGGCTACCAGGCATGCTCATCCAGAGAAAATAGACAATCTCCCAGCTGACAGTTTGTCTCACACTTCACACTCTTGTCGCCACTGCCCATCAACCAAAGGAAACATATAAACATTACTCAGTTTGCCTTCTCAAGAGAGTAGCTTATATGTGTGCTCTCTATTGCTAAAAACACAGAATCAGTTGGCCCTGACAATATCCCTGGTTCCTATAACGTGACTTAAAACCTGACCTAACAGACACATTTAAATCCCTACTTAAACACAGTCTCCACACAGCCTATGTTCTTGCAGAAGGATGTACAGCAAAAGTCATCCATCTGAACAGGAGGGGACCATCACCAGATACAGGGACTTATAGACCTATATTCCTGACTCTCCTCATCTGTGAGGAAGACCAACGAGTCATTATGGACTTTATTAGAAAGGACACAGGTAATCTCCTGACTGTGCACAAAACCCATGTTTGACTTGTTTAGGCTACATCATGTTTATTATATCTGTTTGGCATATACAAGAAGGTCAACAAGGGTATGCATGAGGAAAAGACTATCATCCTGTGTAACAGGAACTGGCCAAGGCATTTGGTGATATTTCAGAGAAACTCTCTCAAGTGGGCATAAACACCAACGTCACCAAGTAGATAGACAAATGTATCACATACAGGACACATAATGATGAAGTGTGTAAAGTGTATGCTAGGCCCTTTCCTGTTCAAAATTTAAGTCTCAGAAGTCAAGACAAACTTACACATTCTTTATCTACACAGCTTTGTGGATGACTGCAAATAGTGGACAATCACTGAATTCAAGAATGGTATCCGGACAATGCAGAAAATATTAACACACACAAAGGATTGCTGCCAGAGCCATGGTAATATGGTTGATGAACAAAAATCATGACTAGTTCCTTTATGGAAGCAAATACACAAGCTAATTATAATATAGACAGCACACCCCCTATGAATAGACCAAGTGGCACTTAGAACTTCCACCAGTAGGTCCTGCCAGTGGTGACAAATTCATGTATGTAGCACAACTCCTGAGTATGGGCAGGAAAACCACATCAAAGGATATTATAGGCCCACTGTGCTTAGTCCTCATCACACCAATAATTGAGTACAATGCACGTTGTTGCATGTACCTCACCCAGATCTTCCAGGGATGATTTACTCAACTGTTTCACTTTTGCCACAATGAGCATCCACACATCTTTTTGCTCATACATAAGTATTCTTTGTGATGGATAGCCATTAGGAGTTGACAGTGCAGGACTCCCGTCAATGTGTTATACAAGAAGCACTTGTGATAATGATGCACCCAATAAATGCATAGCTCATTAACAACACTGATGGCATGGGTTACATTCTAGCAAGTGTGGACTACGGCATATTTATGTCATGCAAACCTCCCAACTAGCCAGGATTGCTTGTAATGTAAGCTACAGGTATAACACTCTCTCTCTCTTAACACTTCCATAAAGCGGCAATTTTTGAGAAAGGTGTGCTTGATTACCCTTATAGATTACTGAATAATCATTATAGTTGTACACATGTGCTCATGCAGAACAAGCACATATTTTATGTCAATGACACAGATTAATGGTGGTACTATTGTGATACTGTCAATTATTGTGAGTACTTCTGTATACTGTTGTCCATGAGCCTATTGCTATGTGTCCTGACTGGTTGAGACCTATGCTGAGATTGCATTCATATTCCAGCAACTCATTTTGCACATCTTCACAAAATGCATATACCCCCAATTGTATATACAGTCCTTGAAAAATGTCCTCTCCAGTATTCGTGTCAGGGTGCTTATATCACAAGTAATCATCCCCATTGATGGGGATTGGGAGGGTGGCCTAATGGTTAAGTTGTTTGCCTTGCAAGTACAAGGTGCAGAGTTTGTGCCTCACAAGGAATAATCGGCTAGGCTTAAAATGGCTTGCAAGGGCAGTTAGCTTAGTACTAACCTATGAACCAATATGTGATATCATGTGACAGTCACATACTATAAAATAACTCTGTGGTGATATGACTATACACAAACAGAAGGTTTAAACAGCAGTATTTAGTGTATTATGTACATATGTGATTAATGTTCATGCTGCAACTGTCTTGTCTTTGTGTTGTATGTAAAGTAACATGCCCTTATCTGGTTCACAGTACCATGTTTCAATTGTTTTCATCCCTTTCTTCATTCCTACCATTGATGTCTGTGGCCCTTTCCAATATACACACATCCCCAGAATAGTGCATTTATAATGCAGTCTATGTACTCTTGGATGATCACCACAAAACCTTTATTTCAGTATGCATAAAATATGTTTGTACTGTACTCTGCGCTGACTACACTTTCCTATAATGTGTTAGAACTGTATTCATTGCCTTATATGAAACCCTGCTGGTCATTGTGACTGTTTGAGCAATCATGCAGAACAGTTTTGGCCATATGTAAACATGTCTGCATGTCTGAAGCTGTTTGTGGTGCTTTACACAGTTTTTTGTTGCAGGCCAGAAACTCACACTTGTATCCATGGAAGCTGGATATGTTACTGGTCATTGTGCTAACATGTAAACTTCATGTAGGCTTCTTTCTAAGCCTACACAGAGTTTATTGAATCCCTGGGATAGTTTATTGCTGCCCAACATGTTAAAGAGGATTATCAAAAGATATTAACTCAACTTTCAAGTAGATATGGTGACCAACTTTTATTTTAAATTTATTTAAGATATTGTTCGTTGGTCAGGTAACAGAAGATATATTCCAAACCAGCTAAGATTCCTGCCTACCTTAAGGATAAACTGCATTAGTTCCACTTCTAAGTGCATTATGCTCTTGCTGAAGTTTCCCTAGATAGCAGAACTAGAAATAGAAAAGAGAATACAAGTTATAGAAGCCAAAACAATTAACTGCAGCTTTGGTCTGTGATCTAGCTAGCTAATAGATACTGTATCAGAAAAAAAATCTGGCATTAATTTACATCCCAAGGCAAACTGTCTGCAGAAAATAAAATGAACAGAACTTGCTACTTTTTGTAAGTCATTAAACCATGAATGTAATTAACTTTAGGAAAATGCAATCATTGCCTATCTAATAAGTCTCACCAGTGCTGTAATGTTGCTTTAGTAATATGGAAAGTGTCAAGTACATTTATTCCTCTAACTTATTGATTAATTCAGGATACATTACTCTGTTCATCCAGATATGATCCACTGGCCACAGTGAAGGACCTAATGAATGAGGATAGTATGTTCAGTCAGTTTTATTCTCTTTCCTCTTGTCTTGTTTATGTTACTTACTTATGTTCTTCTTTTTGTCAGCGTACATATAGTAGTCAATTAAACTATTTAACAAAATCGTCTCATTCCTACAATATGCTATTTCATAGTTTAGCGGTAATCTCAGTATATTCCATTATAGTAGAAAAAAAGACCAAACTGAATCATTTGCAAAAATTATGCTTAAGATTTAATTAGAGCAAGGCAGCTAGTTAGTTAAATGGTTGTGATATATTGGCTTGCACTGTTGATCATTTTCTGGGATTTTCAGTATTTTTTATATCCACTCTATTGTTTTACTGAATTATAAAACTTATATATATATATATATATATATATATATATATATATATATATATATATATATATATATATATATATATATATATATATATATATATATATATATATATATATATATATATATATATATATATGTCTACTTTGATAAAAAACACATATCACCGAAACTCATTTCGTAGAAGCGTCATTTCACTGAAAATGAATTGCCTGAGCACAATTCACTGAAAGCTCACGTCACTGAAAACACATTTGACTGAAACCTATTTCATCTAAAGAGGTATTCTGTTCCCCCACTGTAGTGAGATCCTGGCATTAGTATATATAGTAATGGGGGTGTAGGGGGTACAGTCCCCACCTATTTTAAATGTTATAAAATATAGACATGGATTCTTACAAGTGAAATGAATAACTCTTTCCAGAAAATAATATATATCCAAACTATGTGGGGGGCTGTGGCCCCCACCTCCCCCAACTATATATACTAACTCCGGGATTGCACTACAGTGGGGAACAGGACATTTACCTGTTTAGACGAAATAAGTTTCAGTCAAATGTGTTTTCAGTGAAGTGAGCTTTCAGTGAATTGTGCTCAGGCAATTCATTTTCAGTGAAATGAGGCTTCGATGAAATGAGTTTTCTATCAAAGCAGACCCATATATATATATATATATATATATATATATATATATATATATATATATATATATATATATATATATATCCCTGGACTTGTTAAAAAAACTGAGATTTACAGCATATATATTAGAACATCAAATGTTCTAAATAGCAAACGCTCTAAAGAGTGGAAATGCAGGACCTCGAAGTGCTTTTTTCAAAATCGCAGTACAGTAAAGATCGGAATATATGCCCTTTCCTCACTGTACTGCAATCTCAGAGTTGGAATATATATTTAGTGGGGGCACATCCCCCCCCACAATAACAATTTCGAGTTCCTGCATTTTTGCTATTTAGAGCATTCACTATTTATAACATTCTATGTTCTAAAATAGACCCAAATTCACAAGAATGTCATCCTGATTCACTGACAGACTGAATAAATATATATATATATATATATATATATATATATATATATATATATATATATATATATATGGATTCACTTCATAACACTGAACACTCAAAACACTGTAACCAAAACATTGAAACTTCAAAATCTTGAAAACTCAAAACAGTGAAAACACATAACGTACATATACTGAGTTTAAACAACATAAATGATAGCACTCTCCACCAAGTGTAAGCAGGGGGGCAAGCCCCCCTGCACCCCCCACACCCCCTGCTACTTATATATATCAACTCCAAGATCACACTTCACTACACTAAGTGCAATCTTGGAGTTGATATATTTAAGTAGCAGGGGGTGAGGGGGTGCAGGGAGGCTTTTCCCCTTGCTTACACTTGGTGGAAAGTGCTATGATTTATGTTGTTTAAACTCAGTATATGTATGACATGTTTTCAGTGTTTTGAGTTTTCAGTGTTTTGAAGTTTCAGTGTTTTGGTCTTCTATATTATGAAGTTTTCTCATTTTCAGTGTTTTGAGTTTTCAGTGTTATGAAGTGAATCTATATATATATATATATATATATATATATATATATATATATATATATATATATATATGATACATATACAGCTATCAGTTTTCGTCTGCTCCTCATTAAATTTGAGGTTCTCTGTAAAGCCATTGAGGATTAAAGTCACTAAATAGTAACCTCAGTTTAAGTTTCAGGCTTCAAACCCATCAGAAAATACATGCTAATGCAAAATTTGTTATTCTATCAACGTTCTACATCTGTAAGAGCAATATTTAAAAATTGTGCCTATTATTGGGCTTCTGTCCCCTGTTATTTTTGGCCTTTTCCAGAATTCTTTTACTAAGACGTTGAGAGGTATGATGGTGATAAAATGAATGATCAAAATATAAAACATGCATCACTACATGTTGAACATTCATTACCCATAATCCAACCACAATTAGCTTACATTTTTCTGGATAGTGGTAGTGCTATGGGAAGGCCCTTTTTTTAAGTTCAGATGCATGTCAGGAATAGGGACAGGGCAGGGTTAAAGTTAACAGATATTATTAAGGTGGGCAGGGTGGCTTCACTCGAGTCTGAAGGGAAACAGCAACTTTTTTTTATGGTTTTAACCTTCTTCAAGATTGTGAAACCGTATAAGATGCAATGAAAATGTTGAGCTGATAAACTGTTTGCCAGATGCAATAAAAAGTTACTAGACATGGCTAAAATGAAAGTATGAAATGGAAGTGATCACAACTGAAAGCAAAATAGAAGAACCAGCAGTCAGTATGCAGCAAGAAGAAATGGACAAAATGGATGATTTAGCCTCTTTAGCCACAAGGATCTTTAAGGAAACTGTAGCTTTTAAAGCAGATATTCAGTTACAACAGCAGTATCAATAAGCAAGTGTAACTTATACTACATTTATGGAGGTGGTCCTGAAAAAAAAAGCCTTTGAGAAATAGAACTCTACAGCAAAACTTCCAGATCATGGAAGCAGATAAGGGAGAAAAAAATGGAAGATGGAATATTTTGAAAACCTTTCACAGTGGAATAAATTGCAACTGCTGGGTCTGCTTGAATGTCTGGATATTGAATATTTTATATCCCTTTTTTGGAGGAACAACTTGTTAAAGCACTGAAAGTACATTCTTCGAAGCCCTTATCAAATAAAAGGGCTCATAGATCCATTAGACTGCAAAGTCCAGAAGGCTACAAACCAAGACTAGTAATTTTCAATTTACTGAATTTACAGGAAGAAGGTGAGCATTATGTCTATAGCTAGAGTAAGAAAAAATGGTTTCTGCTTGATAGACATAAAGTTAAGTTTTTCCAGATTTGGGAGTTTCAAAACTGTACAACAGAAAGGTTCTTAGAATTATACATGAACTCATTTCTGAAAATAGTTTGGTGAATGACTTTAACTGCCCATCTACTCTGGTAGTTAAAACCGAGGGGAAGAATTACATAGTTATTGTTGAAAGGGATGCTCTTACATTTTTGCAGAAGTTGTGACTATCAGAATTTGTGTATACTGAGATAAAGAAAGAAAGCAATGATTCAGCGAAAGGACAGCAAAGTTATATACATTTGCTCCATACCCACTTCAATCTCTACCTCAAAACACTCCTTCTGTGCCCCAGTATAGAGCCATAACTAGTTCACCTGTTACCTTGGCCACTTCCCTGAACCGGCATCTACCTCAAATAAAAGTTGAGGAGAAGGAGAAAAAGGAAAAAAATATCTTCTCAAAGTTGAAAAAATTGTCTCAAACTGTTTTCTGTACTAAACTCACCACATACTGAGTGCTGCAGCACTTCACCTGTGACCACAAATGCATTATTGGCATTCTTCCTTACAAAACTGATGCATTCTTCCTTACAAAACTGATAATGTCCTCCTCCTCCATCATACTTGTAAATTGTGCCCCCTAGCCACCTGTGTCAGACACTTTATTCACCACATGGTAGTTATGCCTTTGGAAGTATGTCTTATGAGAAGGAAGGGGCATTGTGAGTCATGAAATGAAGCCTAGACATCGTTTATAGAGTGAGTTGAGATCTCTAACAGAGTGTGCTGGTGGAAGATGAACAGTCTACATATATGGGAATGTAACCAATCAAGAAAGAACTGAAACAGGAAGCCATTACTAAAGATGGCAATGCATTGCTGGGACAACCTGTTATATTCATTGTGGCTCATGCCACTGAGAAACATATGGATAAAGCTGCGCAAAAGAAGAATAACTAATCAAAGAAAGGCCTCAGTGCAATGGTAAAAATACACAAAAGTAAGACACTTCCAGTGCCTTAATATTTGGTAGCATTCATGCATGGAGATTGGAATGATAAACACACTTTCTGTGCTGTTGACAGTCAGTATTGGTGAGTTGCCATCAGCAGTGTGTGTATGTCGGGTCTGTTAATGTCTTATAAGAGCTTAAATCTCATGTCAGTAGTGGCCTACTCTGCACTTTTGTGTGTATAATATTGCAATTCTATATTAATGGTTTATTGCATGTGAGCTAATACTCAAGGGTTTAATTTACCTGTCAAAGCTTCAGAACTTTTAAAAGTTGGTTCAAAAAGCAGAAAGTAGGAATCATATTTTGCAAGAAAGTAAAGTTGCAAAAAACATATAAGGCTAATTAAAAAAAATTGGGATGGATGCTGTAGTGGTGGTTTGCATAAGAAAGTCAAGGCAGGTATGGCCATTTGTGTGATTGCAATAATAGGCCAGCAATTAATAAATAAGCTTGATGATGACATGGTACTGGGTGTCCGGACCATTTCTATACAGCTCTAGCACAAATGTGAAACACAAGAACATGTGATGAAGTTTATGTGCAGTGTGGGCACACTACTGTGGACACCACTGTCAGATATTAATAGCAGAAGTCTTCAGTGTCACTATAGATACATTTGGAGGAAGAAGATGTACCAGCATGACTGTCACTTGCAATCCCAAACAGTCATTCAAGTGACTATGCATCAGTTAAGTTTGAAGGATGTTTGCAGATTACTCCACTTGCAAGAAGAAGAAGACTTTACCTTTTTGCTCCTCCTGTGAACATTTGGCTTATGGCAACTTCAACAATTGGCTAAGCTTCTGGTGCCATTCTAAAGGGATCCAGTATCTGTCTGCCTGGGATGACATGGTCGACAGACAATGATGCTTTGCCACAGATGGCCTGCACCTGTCACCCCTGGGATTCTGGATACTGGCTAAAGTTTTTGCCAGCACTATAGTGCCTTTTTTAGGCAAGGTTCAAATGACAAATTCAGCACTGTAACAGGAACAGGCAAGCAAAAACTGAGGGTGATGCTACTCAATGCTAGAAGTCTAAATCTCAAAATGCACTCACTTGAGGTACTCCTTAAAATGAGAACATCGATATCTGTGCAGTGACTGAGATCTGATTCAAAGCTCCAGAGAGCACCCTTGCACTACCAGGCTATAACTCATACCACACTTTTCAGCCATGCAACCTGGACCAGAACACCAAAGGCAGAGGTGTGTCCATATTCATTAAGGATATCCACACCTCCAGGCTAGTTTCTCAGCATAATGCAGCTGAGGTTATCCAAGTGCAACTAACTCTGGGAAAAACTGCAATCCAAATTGTAGCTTGCTACAGATCACCCACCATGCCGCAGGATTTCCACTCCTCTTTTCTTGATGTACTGGAAAATATTAGGGTTCAACCAAACACCCTAATAATGGGCAATTTCAACTACCCCACCATTAACTGGGAAAACTACTCATGTACCAACTCCTTCGCTCAACGCTTTCCTGAATTCATAAACTCCAATGCCCTGGATCAACTTATCCACAGCCCCACCAGGGGCAACAATATCCTAGATCTAGTCATTACCAACATGAATGACCGGTGTTCCACACCTGAAGTCAAAGATCCAACCATAAGCTAATTACCCTAGATATCCACATCCTGCCCCCACCCCCCATTAAGGAAACCATGGTAAAAAAATTTCTTCAAAGCCAACTTCACGCTTCTTAAGACAGAAGTGGTAAACTTCATGACACCCATGCAGATGGACAATACAGTTAAGAATCCTGCACAATTGCACTTTATAAGCACTTACATGAGTACATGGATCGTGCTATCCCAAACAGAACCAAGACACTATCCTCAAAAAAAGGAAGCCAATCTGGTGGTCCCCTGCCATAAACAAACTGTACAACAGAAGGAAGAAACTGTTGCAAAAGAGAGTAAAATCCCAGGAGTGAAGGAGCTCCTTGGTCAGCCTCAGTAAGAAGCTGCAATTCCTGATAAAATCCTCCAAAGCTAGTTACTAAAACAAAATTGCCACTGATTCTAAAGACAGCCACAAAGCATTCTATAGCTTTGTCAAGAATCTCAGTGGCAACACTCAGATCTGCTCTGATTTACAGCACAATGGCACTAAATATACAGACCCAACTGATATTGCCAACATCCTGGCTGATAGGTTCAGTGCTAACTTTACCCCCCACTCACCCCCTAAAGAACCCATCTCTATACCGGAAGAATGCAAAGTTCCTGTAATCACAGCTGCACAGGTAAAAACCACACCCTCCAAAGCCAAGAACACAGCATCCATGGGACCAAACAACATCCCAGGCTGCATTCTACATGAACTACAGAACAAACTGGCACCCCACCTAAGTACCATGTTCAATCATAGCCTCACCTCAGGCTTTGTGCCTGCTGAAAGGCGCACAGCACCGGTTATCCCACTCCACAAGGGGGGAGCCACCTCAGACTACCGTGCCATTAGCCTGATAAGCCTGGTCTGCAAGGCCATGGTATGTATCATCATGGAACTTATAAACAAAGACATTGGTATTCTCCAAACTCTGGACCCCACCCAGTTTGGGTTTGTAAAAGGCAGATCATGTCTCCTAAACCTGATAGACTTCTTTGAAGCAGTCACCAAAGCTGTAGGCAAGGGTAAGGTGGTTCACACAGCCTATCTAGATCTTGCCAAGGCTTTCGACACCATCCCCCACTCTGGAATTATAGATAAACTCACTAAACTAGGTATAAATCCCTATGTCACAAGATGGGTTGCCAACTGGCTCACTAACAGAACCCACACTGCAAAAGTAGCAGACTCCAAATCTTACTTCAGACCAGTGACAAGAGTCCCACAGGGTTCAGTCTTGGGTCCTCTCCTGTTTGGTATCTACTTCTCTGAAGTACAGGATAACACAGAAGGTCTTTGGCTAACGAAGTTCACAGATGACTGCAAACTAGAAGCCATAATCGAAACTCCTAATGATGTGGGCATCCTACAAAAAGGTCTTACTGAGACAGATGCCTAGTGTCAAAGCCATGGCCTCAAGCTCAATGCCAAAAAGTGCATTGTCATCCCCTTTGGTAAAAATTCTGTACCCATGAATTACAACATAGTCAGTAGTATACTTAACACTGAAAGTGTGATAAGAGACCTTGGGACACAGGTGGACAGTAGTCTCTCCTTTGATAATCACATTGCCGCAGTAGTCAGGAAATCCTTCTACGTGGCACACCTCATCACAAAAGATTTCTCATCCAGAGAAAAAGAAGTAATTGTTCCCCTCTACTCATCACTCATTAGACCCATTATAGAGTACAACGCTCCTTTTGGTATGTACCTCACAAGACATCTACAACAACTGGAAATGCCATAGAAATACCTCACAAAGAGGGTTACTGGCTTCAAACAGATGCCCTACACAAACCGTCTCAAAAAACTCCAGCTTTACTCCGTCGCATATCGCCTACTCAGAGGTGATCTCTGCCTAACATACAAAGCTATGTCAAACCCAGAGCTGTTGGACATGCTCCACTTAAAGAAATCCCAATCCATCTGAAATACACACTCTAGGGACCTAAACCTTGTCACCACAATAAACAGAACATGTCAGAGGGATAGATTCCTATCCCAGAGACTTTCCATAATCTGGAATAAACTACCTATCTATAGCAAACAAAGCTCCTCATTAGCACTCTTCAACAAAAATCTTGATGACTGGATGGGAAATAGGAAATTCACCCCGGGGATCACCTCTGTGGCTCTGCTCGACAGTGACACAGGAAAATAATTTTCTTGGGTGGCAAAAGCCAGGGTACCTTTTTGGATGGGCTTGTATAGGCCCCAGGGCCGATAGCCTAGTACCTACCTATGAACCTATGAACCTATAACTGCCCCCCATCAACAGATCCCACTACTGTGACATTCTCTTTAACTGTTATGCAGAAGGAATGCTTGCATGTCACAAAGATGATAGGTCAAATGATCTTGCACGGTAAAGTAGTCTGAAATAATTAAGAATGGGGTGCATATCTATTTACATAGTATTCCATAGTGGAGTTTCCCAGTTATTCCATGGTTGGAATCCTTTAAACTAGAACTTTGTAGCCTCTTTTCATGGATGGTGCAAAGCTTACTGTTTGCAACATATAAATATACATATTTCTTCATAGCCAAGGGAATGTGAGTCTTTCTCCAAAAATGAAACAAGACAAGGCTTAAGAACAACAATGTGAGTGGTCAATATATGGCTCAACACAGGCAACTCAGACAGACATTGAGGCACAAGGTAAACCTCTATTTAGGGTGCCTACACAAGATAATATGCCCAGAACAATTTTCCAAGGAAACTGCTCAATTTAACGCTTTAAAAGCGGAAAAGATAATTGACAAAATAAGTTATTTATTCAAGAAAAAAAAAGCAGGCTCGTAAAAGATGTTGATGCTACCGCATAAATTATTATTTTTGTCAGGGTCTCAATTCAATGCCTGATAAAATATTAGGATAAAGGGCAGACTCACTGAAGCAATTGTAAGATGACAATGAGCTTCGTGAACTTTCAGAATCATGAGAAAGAAGCCGACTTTGCCATTTCCTAAAGAAGAGGTATATGGGGAATGTAACTGGAACAGGCAAGGGAAATACTCCTGGCTCAGATGGTATGTGTTAGTGTAGGAGATGACAGACCTTTTTTATGCCCTTTTTATGACTTTTCATTTATGCTGAGTTGCCAACTCCTTGTTCATGGTGTCTACCATGACAGTTCATACTAAACCTAGTAAAGACCAGACTAAATTGACCAACTATGATTCTAGCTCATTCATTAACATTAATATAAAGATATGCACAAGTTAATTAAAATATATATTTAAGGGTTTACACCTTTCTTTGATGTTCCCCAAGCAGACAGGGTTTGTTATGGTCAGATCCAGTGCAGAGCACCTTAGGAAACTGGAATTGCACACAAGAGTTTTTTAAGGTACAGGAACCTGCAACAGTAGCAGCAGTTATGTTAGACCTTTTTTTTTTTATTCAATCAAGTGGAACTGAATAAGGATGTTCTAGACTTCTTGAGGTTTAATTTCTCTTTTGTGAATAACATTAAAGCATTTCTGTTTTTTGAATAAAGTTAATGCATTCTATAACAATCCAGTAGATAACATTAACCATTTTCTTTTGCCCTCCTTTTCACAAACAGATAGCCACCAAACAGGGCTATCCACTGTTCCATACACTCTTTCACTTGGCTGTAGAAGCCATAATGATGATATGGAATTGTCCAGAATGCATAAATGGAGTAACATGGTATAGAAGCTAAAGCCCTGTTTTTCTCAGAGGAGTGTAATGTTTTTGTCTGAAAGACAAAGATATCTTTTATATCTTGGACTTGTCATCACAATTTGAGAGGATGTTTGTCTTAACCCTACTTGCTACATAAACTGGCAATTTTCTAGCTAATAAGGCTGCTAAGAATTTGTAGAGAGTAAGGGCCTCCCAAAGTATCTCAGGATTTGGACACATCCCTTACCTTATAAGATGACAGAGAGAAACCTAAAGAAAGCATGAATGAAGGTTTTTGTGCAGCCCTATTGTCAGTGCAAATTATGTTTTAAGTTGAAAGTAGAAGAGATGCAGCTAAATATGTGTTTCTGAATTATTTAGGCATCTTCAAGTGAATAGTAGGCTTCGTCATCAAAAATGTTATATGGTCTTTCTGTATGAAAGGATACTCAGACTTAATTGCCCTTCATTGGGCTATATTTTGCATTATTTTCCAAAAACTGGAGCAGGATATCCTGTATGTTTCTAACTCATCCCAAGTTTTATTTCTAGGAAGTTGGTTTGAAAGGCTTTTTAGCATCAGGACATTTTATTTATTTATTTCTAGTTTGGTTACTGGGAAAGTCCACTGAGCCAACATGACTCATTTTCAGTGGAGGCCCTGGGAGAAAAGCTCCAAGAAAGCATTATACAAATTCAGTTACAATAAAATACAGGAGTATACAAGATAACATTGTAAAGAGAGTTAAAAATAAGAATATTCACAAGCATAGTTAGCAGAATTCATTGAGAGAGAGGTTAAGGGTTATACAGTTTCCTTTGAGCAATGGCATTGAAGTGCTGAGTGTGGAAGTCAGTTACATATATCAAGTGAGGAATTCTGGATATGCTTGATTAACATACACCTTTTTGAAGTGGAAAATTATTCACAATATTTACATTATTTACAAAGCTGAGTTGTGCGAGCATAGCTCTAGTAATTGTTAGTAGGTTAGAGAGAGTGAAGTTAAAGGAGTTATAGGGAGCTTGTGTAGGGTCATAGGTATATGACTATGGGAGATTGTAGAGAGCTTATGTACGAGAAGAAGGGACCCCTAGGATATA
The DNA here is from genome assembly GCF_019279795.1 of Protopterus annectens. Classification (NCBI taxonomy): domain Eukaryota; kingdom Metazoa; phylum Chordata; order Ceratodontiformes; family Protopteridae; genus Protopterus; species Protopterus annectens. The sequence continues at coordinate 1,202,743,666 of NC_056731.1, forward strand.
GCTTTATATATATTTCTTTATTCATTTCATTTCATGACTCTTAGATTTCAGATCTTGTCTTTTACATTTGCAGTCGGCCTTGGCTGGTAAGACTGCTTGGGCTTTATTGATATAAGAATGGGCTCCATTGATATTTTCCATTTAATCTAAGACTTTGATTTCAGTTTATATTCACTAGTATCATTTTCAATCCACATACTGCTGGACTCCAGCAATCACAATTTGCACGTTTTACAAATGTTTAGTTTAACAATAAATGTACAATCAACCTTGATGATCTCCAAAGCATGTGACTAAGCTAATGGCATAATAACACTTTGTCTGGTTGCAAGACAATAACAGAAATATGACGAAGATATTCATCAGTTGCAATTCATAAACAATGCAGTAGAAATCTGTTCACCAGTCCATGGAATAGCAAAGGCAGACAGAAGGATTATTTTGAATTAATAAAAGCCTCACTGAAGCTGTGAACAGAAAAAAAAATATCAAGGCATATTTTTCAGATGATTTATTTATTTTACATTTTTTAACCGGGAGAGTCCGACTGGATACATGTCAATTTTCAGCAGAGGCCCGGGGAGAAAAGCTCCAGGTACATAACAGACATATGAACATTGTTAATGCAAAAAATGGAAGATAGTTGAGTTCTAAATACAATATAAAGATACATTACATCTTGGGAAAAAAATAACAGCAGCATATAAAAAAAACATAGGTCAGTTACAAAGGTGAGGCGCCTTGTTAAAAAGCGGTTAAGGATAGTGAGGTAAGAGAAGGGTAAATGATAGTGGTTAATCAGGTTTGGAACAGGGACATTGCCAGAGAGTATTGAGATGGGGTTTAAGCTTTTTTTTGAATTGTAGGAGTGAAGGTTCTGAGGTGAGCATGGTCGGTAGGGAGTACCACATTTTACCTACAAAGTTTGAGAATAGAGAATCCCCAGCAGAGTTATTGGTTTTGGTAGTTTGAGCTAAGATCTTATTGGAGGAGCTTAAAGATTGCAGGTTAATATAGGGGTGAATGATGTTTTTCAGAGCTGGTGTTTTCTCTGGGTGATACAGTATCTGGTGAGCCGTTTTGAGTTGGTTGAAATGGAGTTGGCTGGAAAACTCTAACCACCCTAGTTGCTTCAAGTTAGTGCAGTGATGCATTCTAAAGGTGGAATTTGTGGCAAATCTAGCTATGTGAATGTAACAAGAAGCAAGTTTGTTAAGGGTTGTCTTGTTTAGGTTTGTAAAAAGGGGGGAGGCATAGAAAAGAGTTGATAGTAGGTGTGTGCTGGCAATTGTAATTTTAGCGTGAGGAGTGAGAAAGTGTTTTACTTTATAGAGAGAGCCAAGCTTTTTATTGACGGTTTTGATGGTTAGATTGAAATGGGTGTCAAATTTAAGGGAGTTATCAATGGTAACACCTAATAGCTTTGTGTGAGCTTCTGGTGATATAGTGATTCCATTGGAGGATGTAATAGAGAAGGTGGGGGTAGAGTCTTGTTAGTGGGTGAGAAAGTAAGTAGTTTTGTTTTGTTGGGGTTGAGAACTAGTTGATGACTTGAGAACCATTTTTCCATTAGGTTGAAGGTGTCTTGGGTTGAAGCAGTTCTAGCCATGTGTTTCCACACTACAAACAACAGCCAGAGGCTTTAAGAATCCATCTTTAATTTGAGTCTCACTACTGAACATAAAAGAGATGCATGTTGAAGTACTGTTTATTCCTAATTATTCATCTTTGTTTTTTCTAATCATTTTTGAGTATTTTATACCTTGCTTTCCGATCATCTTTCTTTACTTCTTATTCTTTTCAGAGTTTTGTGTTATATCAGTTAAGATTTCAAAGCACAATATAAGTTTCTCATATAGTAATATATATATCTATATATATATATATATATATATATATATATATATATATATATATTTAGTAGCATAGCATGACGGAGATATGTACATGTAAATATTGTAAATAGTACCGTATTTGTCTGTAAATAGACCTGCAACTGTAGGTTAGCAGAGAGGATTAAGGTTCTAAGCTGCTGATGGGCTGTTCAAGAGTACAAGGTTTGAGTCTTTAAATTTCCAGTTGCCTTTTGTGTAACTTGAAGGGACTCACCTGACCAGAGAATGCTTCTGCTTTGCAATTTTGCCCAGCAGTTAATAAGTGTGTAAAAATTAGTGTGCACTGCATATCTAGATCACAAAAAAGCATTGGACACATTTCACACTTGGTTATCAGAGATAAAATCTCCCAGCTAAATGCAAATCCCTATGTAACTCACTTAATAGCAAATTAAATCACAACTAGAACACAGGAAATTAGGGTGGATGACTCTGTTACCATCAAAGACCTGTCACTAGCAGTGTACCCCAGGGTTCAGTCCTTGGCCCATTCCTCTTTGGAATTTACTTATCTGAGGTCAAAGCAAGTATTGAGGGTTTATGCAGATAACTCTAAAGTTGGTGTCATCATAAAATCCCAGAGGACACCAAAATCATCAAAGAAGGCCTTTCCTAAACAAAAAGCTGGTGTCAAATTATTTCCTGGTTTAGCACCCATGTCCCTCATAGATAGGGGCAACAATTAAATGTCCCAACTTATTCTTGTTCTGCTCACATCTGGATTATTTGCATGCAAATTATAAGGGTTAAAAACTACCATGGGAATGTAAGACAAAACTTCTTAACATCCACAGATCAATAACTTAGTAAGTACATAAGAACCTATTAAAAAGTGTTTTCTTTATGCATATAAAATATACAAGAGTGTTTCTTTAAGAGGAGGGAGGAATCTCTATTATATTAATCAGTGAAGTCTTGCTGTGACTTTAAATGAGAATGCTGCTGTAAGAATAGAGAAAAATGTTTTTGTATTAGCTATAGCACAGTTTGCTTAAAGAAACAATCAGTGATGTATGAAAGGAGAACTAAGGGAAAGCCATAGAGAGCATTACTTTGCTTTTCACTGTAGAGGCTTTGATGTTCAGAGCAGTTGCTGTGGAAAAGAGAAAGCAGAGTGAATGAAGACCTGGATGAAGGTACCAGATGGAAGCTGGAGATTGTTCTTGTCATATGAATCCAGAACAGAAACCTTCTGTGAGGTCCAGAGGGAAAGAAAGAAAGAAAGAAAGAAAGAAAGAAAGAAAGAAAGAAAGAAAGAAAGAAAGAAAGAAAGAAAGAAAGAAAGTGATTGTATCCCATTTACCTGGGACTGATTAATGCTATTTGTTGTGAACTTTTGCTAAGCTGTTAGAGTTTTATTTTTGGTAAGAGCCTCAATTCTTGTATTTTGTACTCCTACATTGTTTCTCAAAGACTAATGGTGCCCGTTGCCTTTAATATTCTAGAATATATTGCACATAGATATGCCATGTTAAATGCATACCCCAGGACTGATATAATCTGCATCAGTGTTGCTGTGCATTTGCCTGCACTTGGTTATATGATCAAGAATTCCTGCTTTCCTATCTTGTCTCTACTTCTGAAAAATTAAATTCATAAAATTCTGAAAATTTTAAACATACTAATTTATAAAAATCACTAGCAAATGGTTATTCTAATCTGCATAAATTCTCAGTGCATAGCATTGCTTTAGTGTGTCAAGGATATAATACTTTTTAATGTGAGCTGCTGATATAACTTCTGTTCACCAATTTAACTGGAATTATTTTGGATTGTAGATCTGATGAAAAGCACACCACCAAAGCAACAATTACACTACCAAAGATCAAATTTTTATGAATCAGTTCTTAAGCAGTTTACAACTGGAATCATTATTTATGTCCACTTTAAGAAAATTATAGCTAAGCATACACATGCAGTTCTTTACAGCAGTTATTTATATGAACCAGTGGTTTAAAAAGTCCTTTCCCTGCCTAGTGCTAGAACTTCCATTTACACAGTTATAAGGTAGGAAGCTTAGTTCATGAATCATCAAAACTGCCAATTTCAAAGGTAAAATAAATGAAACTCTGTTGTGCACTCGAACACTGAAACAGAACCCATTATTTTGCTTTATTGTAGTTGTATTGTTATTCATGTAGTACTGATAACAGATTTTCACAGACTGCAGACTTTTGTTTACAGTGTTTAATATAGAAATGTTACTATAGCACACAATGCAATTACAGGCCAAAGTTTTGTTCTGCAGATCTAATGACTGTTAGATTTGTGGGGGTTCACTAAGAAATTTGGCAGGTATTAAATACTGTTGCGAATAGTCTTTCTGAATTCTGTAAACATCCTCTGGACTATGAAAGGAAGTGTGTTAGTTTTACTTGTATTAATACTGCAGTGCTAACTTTAAATTTAATTTAATTAGAGTTGTACATTTTGACAGTGTCATTAGTAAATAAATGCAGTGCCTCTGAAATCAGCCAGCAGTACAATTTATAGTGCCATAGATTGCAAACAAAACTGCATCTCAGAAAGTCACAAGTGAAGACGCCATTACTAATATTAGGATCAGGAAATGGTGTATAATACAAATGACTTGCATCAGAGCAGAGTAAATTATGGAGACACTAAGTAATAAAACTGCATAAATATGACCAGGATGAAACAGATTCAGTCACAATATCCTTGCTGAGCAGTTAAATGGCACAACAGAACCATGCAGAAGAATAAGTAAAGGTAAGTGTGAAAAAAAAAATCAGACAAAAGCAAAAAGTTTGCAGGATGCACAGTATTTTCATTTTTCCACATTTTGTCACGTGTGAGACAATTTCATACACTAACCTAGGAGAACACATGGGACCATGATGTAAAGTGATTGGTACATTACAATGTGACAAAAGCAGAACCACCTCTGCTACTAGGTGGAATGGCATGATAAGATAACCATATGTTGTTGGCACATACAAGGAGCAGACCTAATCTAGTAGTTAGGTTATCTGGGGGGGGGGGGGTTAACAACTTCAAAGTTTAACCATGTAGGAGGTTTATATCATAAGTGATAGAGGGGACAAGCAGAATAATCTGTAGTTATTGCCACTTAAGATGATGATATAACACAAGAAGGTAGTTGCAGATGAAGCTCCAGCAAAACAAAGTGCCATGTGTGCTATGTACCCACAACCTAATGTGGACACTGGGGGAGATATACAGTGGTATTTCATGCAAACAAACTTAACTTGTATTATTCATGATTTTGTATAGGATAATGGAAAATATTTTGCCAATCCATGTGAAACATGAGTTTCAACTACATCAAGTTAAATGAAGGCACAGTTGAAATAAAGCAGTGAAATAAAGGTATGTCAAAAGCAGAGAGGACTAATCTACATCTTACAAAAAAATAGGAAGTGGAAATGGAAAGCAAGACACTAAAGGTTTGTCAAAAATATAAATCTGCTGAAATGTAATAGTTTGAGAATGAAATATTGTAAAATTCAAGGAATGCGTAACATGGTAAGGAGCTTTCAAAAATGATGAATGATGAAGCTACTGGAGACTATGGGCAAAGAAAACTAATATGTCAGAACAAAGGGTTTTCTATAGGTCATCAAGTTCACTTTCTCCAAGAATTAAATAATCTAGTCACAAAATACCAAGGGCCAAAATGGCAGTCACTGTTTTCCACTGGTGAACACTGTTAGGGCAGGTTTCTTGTGTGCAATGGCAGTCATTTGTTTTCTGTTTTCAGAGATTTGTGAGCAGAGTTGGCATGTAGAGGTTCTGGGGTGTGATGGGCTTACCACCTGAAAAAAAAAGCTTACAGTCTGAGTTTTCATACTTTTGTGTTTCTGGCATTTATGTCAGCAATGTGGTTTGATGGCTTCTAGTCACTCAAGTTTACATAGTGGAAACTTTGGGATTGAACATATGTGAAATAATGTGCATGTGAACTAACCATAAGAGACATGGCACATTTGTCTACTGGTTAAGAAAGAGTCATTCCTTCTTTACTACTCCTGGTATGAAACCATAGTAATAGCCTGTAGAATGTATTTATTTTTTACTTCTCCATTTGTTAATTAATTAATTAATGCAGTTGTTGTGTTTGGGTTATGTGGCATAGTCTGAGGATTCTTCAGCAATACCTTAGCCAAATGTTGCTATACAGTGGGATCTGAAATAAATGTATTTTAAAGTTTGTTAAATACACTCATATCTTTCAAGTTAACAAAGTCATGTGACAAAGTAATTAAACTGGCAAATTGCTAAAAACTTAATATACAGATGAAAAACACTAGAAAGGGTAAAAGAGCAATATAAGAAATAGTTTGAAAGCAGTGGGACTAAGTGCAACTCAAAATATGTGGGTGTTTTTAGGAGATGTGCCCTGGAAAGGTTTCTGATGTCTGGTGGTAGAGAGTTCCTTGTGACAAAAGTAAATGATGTCTATCTAGACAAAGCAGAACATGAAGTGAGTTTGAAGTTTGACAGAACAAGAGGTGAAACTGGAAAAAAATTGCACAGAAATTAATACAACTATAAGGCTGATTGATAAGAGATAACCTGAGATTTATGGTAATACCAGAGAAAGTTAAAGGCAGGGATGCAAAAAATTAATCACTGTCTGCATTTATCAGTTGAATGGTATGCCAATGCAGGAAATAAAAGTTGAAAAAGCACACAGAATTAATTTACAAGGAAAGAAATTAACACAACAAACAAGACCCATGGTAGTTAAACTGGCTTCATATCAATTGAAAGGCACAACATTCTTGAGCCTTTGGAAAAGAGGAACAATTCTTAAAATGGAAGAATTTTCCTCAGGGTATGTTGATAATGATTGCTATTTTGCATAAGAACAAAGTGCAATGCCTTTACTCTTTCCTTTACAAAATGTAAAGAATTACACTTGAAGTTTAACTTAATGTATCCAGTTGTTTGTTCCGAAAGCCTATTTGGACCCTAAAGAAGCACTAGATCAACTAAGAAAAAGGAGTTTTCAGCAGGGCACTGAAAACACCAAACAACGGAGCAGACACAGAAAAGAAGAGGAACATCAGAAAACAGAATATTCTTAGAGTCTGTGAATCCTATGGAAACCATCCCTGGTCTTTCAGAAAAAGTGCACAATGAAGCCTGAGAGAGAGAGAGAGAGAGATTTTCAAAGTGAATGTGACAGATAATGGAAACAGCAGCAGAAGACAATGACACCTGAAAAGAAGAGGATGGTGATGAAATCTCCAAACTGTGAACTTAAGGGAAAGCTGTAAAAATGTGTTTAACTAAAGAAGAGACATGAAGGGAGACTTGGGGGGGATGGGTGGGTGATTATCAAAACAAAACACGATACTATATGTAATCTGCTCCCTTTGTTTTTTTTTTTTTTTTTCTCCTACTAGTTAAAGATTTGTAATCTAATAAATGTCTTATATGTGGCTATTAAGAGACTAATATAATGATAAATACATTCAGCCACTTGATGCTGACAGTTTGAGAGATGTGACCATGCAGAATGTGGGGCCCTATGAACATGCCAGTATTGGTTGGATTTTTGTCTTGAGTCAGTGTTAGACATCAGGGTTCGTTTTGGTTGGAAGATAAAGCTCTGCAGTTTAGAAACAAGACGTTAGATATGTGAGAGTTTTTGTATCATTTTAACATGTGATTCCATGTTAGATTGACTCTGATCAGCACCACTACAAATCAAATTTTCAAAGACAGGGGTGGAGCTAATTAAGATTTGTTAACTGACTAATCGGCTGTGGAAAGCAGCTGGTATTACTTCAAGAGGGACAGAAACAGGGGAAATATGCAATTGATCTTGAGCAGGATGAAAAGCCTTTGCAAGTTATAAAATACATCCACTATGGAAACCCATATCCTCAGCAGAAGTCTCTCTCTATAGACAGATAAATAGATAGATAGATACAAAGAGATATATTTCTTTTGTTTTACTTTCTTTTTAGAAAATGTGTGAGTCCAAATGATTTTACACTAGAACACTCTGCAAACGCCTATGCAGTGAGGAACAATGAGAAAAAGACAAAAAAGGGGGAAAGGAGGGCAAAAGGTTAGGATGTCGAGTGCACAACAGGATGGGTCACAAAAATCTATACAAACAGAGAGAATCACAAGTTTAATATAAGGACAATAAAACATAAAAAGGAAGATATACATTCTCTATATTAGAGAAAAGCAAGAAAGAGTGTTCAAATGTCAACTTTTAAGAGCATTAAATGTTAGAAGTTAGTTAGGAATTAAGGAAGTAATGGTTGAATAGAGTAACATAAAAGAATACCCAGAAATTAAGGACTATATGCTCAGGGGCAATCATTAAACAGTGAATAACATACGTGACCTTTAATTTAGGAAAAATGGTATGATCAATGCAAAAACAGCTCTGGGTGAAGCAACACCTCAGATAAACAGGAGAACCAGGGAAATATATATCTGATATGAGTTTCAAAAGACATCTCTTGGAAAATAAATGGGTTATTAGAGGAGGAAAAAATGAAAGATCTTTGACATGTCATAAGAAAGTGTGAACAGATATTGCAATGCTACATGCAATGTACTTACATGAAGTAGATCATGTCAAAATTATAAAAGAATGCAGAGGGTGTAGTTATTATGCTGGACTGGAGAAAGACAGAAAAAGAGAAGTGTTAATACTAATTAGAAAAGGATTACAAATACAAAGAGAAGAAGAGAAAATAGATAAATGGGGTAAGTATATATCAATCAAGGGGAAATGGAAGGGAATGTGTATAACAGTAGCATCTATATATTTACCCCATGGTGAATAGCCCAGAAATAAAGCATCATTGCTATCAGATCGTGCCTGTATACAGAAATAATGAAAATCATGCACTACTTAGTATTTTGATAAACACTGGCAGTTCCCATGTTACTTTATGAAAACCCAAAGTTTTATTAATTGGTGTAAGGGAACCATGATGATTTAGCTGATAAATAGGACAACTATAAAGTAAAAATAAAATATGAATGATTGCAAAGGCAAGGGAAATGTGGGGGGCTAGTTACAGCAAATTCCTGGAAGCAACAAATACTCTAAAGAGACCTCAAACTGTAAAAAAGCAGGAATGGAGGTAAAGATTCTCAAGAGCAATTAGAGCATGTTAAACAAGATATATAGAATACGTAAGCAAACTTAATGAAGTGAGAAGGGAAGCAGTAGAACTTCCTTTCCTTGATAACCATCCTAAAACAACGAAGTTCCTAGTCCAAAAATTGGGAAAACAAAAAAATAGACAGACTGATAACAAGAAATAGAATCCCGAAAACATGTAAAACAGAAAATAACACCCCAAAAAAGCTGGCAGCGTGAAGTAACTATTTTAAAACTTTATACATGAGTGAGCTAACAATAGAAATGAAAGGTAAAGAGATGGAAAGATATTTATACAATTTAGCTTTACTTAACTAATGAAGTCAGCAGAAAATTGATATCTAGAATAACAGCGCAATAAATGAAAGGAACTATAGAAATTCAGGCTATGGGAAAAATGACAAAAATAGATGGGATTCCAATAGAAATCTGGAAATATGATGAATCTCAGATAGTAAGTCAGGAAAAAAACTTTTTAATGACACATTAAAAGAAGGGAATATTCCAAAATCATGGAACACTAAACAGTGAAAAGTTATAATAATGGATCTAGACAGCAACATACAAGCAATAATAACGTTCTTGGTGCATTGGTGATGCATGCCAGTCAAGCATACTGCTTTAACTCACCACAAGAGATATGGAATAAAATAAAAAAAAACATTAAATAATTTATACAGGAAAATAAAAGGGGAAGGGTTGCATGAGGGGAACTGACAGCACAGGTAGATAAAGGAGGGCTTGGACTACCAGATGTAGAAGACTACTACACTCAGGGCTGGAAAGGGTTAATAGACCAGTCCTCTTACCTGTTCAACAAATAGTAAATAAATAAATAATAAATAAGCAACACTTTTGGCCTATTGTATGTCCTATAAAATAGGTCATACATAGCAAAATGGACACAATTACTATTGGAACAAGAACAAAAGCCTAGCTAGGAAAACAATTTGGGACCTATCAAAAAGGGATAATAATGGACTTCACATCCAAGCATATTTAAAGAAAGGTAATACTTAAATTCTTATCCAGAAGGTAATCCAAAAATAGGAACAAAGCATAATGCCAACTGGACAAACCAGATGTACATTAATAACAGAGAGACAGCATTGTATAACTACAGAATGGAGTAAAAGTGAGAAAGAGCTATCGTTTTGGGAACAGATGGCTAGTGTTGATGATAGGCTGCACAGTGGCACAGTGGATAGCACTGTCACCTCACAGCAAGAGGTTTCCTGGTTCAATTTTCAGCTGGGGTGCCTTCTGTGTGGAATCTGCATGTCCTCCCTGTGCTCATGTGGGTTTCCTCTGGGTACTCCGGTTTCCTCCCACATTCCAAAGACATGCATTAGGTGGATTGGACACACTAAATTGGACATAGGTATGAGTGTGCATGTGAATTTGATGTGGAAGAACTACCACAGCAGGGCTAGCCACCCAGTGGTGTAAACCTTGGCTCTAGATGACTGTCAGTGTTGAAGTGACATCCCCCGCCATGTGGAAAAATGAGAAAAAGGGGTTGTGGATGGATGGATGGATTGATGGATGGCTAATGGTGATGATATAAGTACATGGGATGATGTCAAAGACAATTTTGAGCTACAGGATAGATATAGGCTAGTATACTTGGGCCTTACAAAATCATGCAAAGAACCTAAATAGATGCAAAGACAAGCGGAATGAGTTCCAGAGATAATAAATTATATATGGGAGGCTAGATGTGAAAAACAGATTCAAAATGGTTACTAGGTAGAGCATTAAGATAACTACTACAACTACATAACCTATACATTAACAAAGTAAAACAAGACTGGAGTCATAGGACAGACAAAAAAATTATTGACCTAGAATGGACTTAGATATGTACCAATCCCAGATATGTTACCAAATCCAGACAATGTATATCATATGCTCCCACACACATATGGTAGGTGTGGAAGATGCATGGGCTACTTTAGAGGAAACATATTTTTTGGGGAATATTGAGCATTAAAAGCATTTCAACAAGTAGTTCAATAAACCATAAATCAGATAGTAGATAAATAACTTGCATTAAATAAAGAAACAATGTTATTACTTTGGTTAAGAGGGTTCCACTCTAAACATGAAACAGTCCTGATAAAGTTCAACAGTTCATTAGCAGAAAGTGGAAAAAAAGAGATGCTCCCCAACACACACACACACACACACACACACACACACACACACACACACACACACACACACACACACACACACAGGTCAAGATGTAAAGAAAATTAAAGAAAAAATAAAATAAAAGGAGGAATTGATATTACTGGGAGGGGAAAATGCAAATAACATCACTTGCAAATGGAATAAATGAGATATGATAATGGCAGTGCAACAGGAAAAAAACAAACTAAATACCTCAGTGAAAATCCATTAGATCATAGAAACAATGAAATATATAGAAGGAATTAAGAGGGTGGGGGGATGAAAGGGTTAAATGGGAAGGAGGGTTGATTGGGAGGAAATGAGGTAAAGGGGAGCGGCTTAAGAGGTTTAGGCAAGTGTAACTGGGTAAGGGGATCACATTTTTACGTGAACTTGCTAGTGTGAGTTACGTCCACGATGACCTGTAGGTATGACTGGTGCAGGTAGGCCTTGGATTAACAATGGTGGGTATGGGGAATAAGTTACAGTATATATCGGTAGTAGTAGTAGTAAGGGTGCTGAAGGGGTACTTACTAATTTCATAAAGTTTTTTTTTTTTTTTTTTGGCCTTTCTGTGTGTGTGTGTGGCTTCCGTTAACTGGTAAGGCTGGTCTAAGAGCTGTGAAGCTTGCAGCACAGGTATGGGTTGCTTTGTCTTAGAGGAAGGGGAAGAGGTAACATTTAAGGTACATGTGGAGTGCTTCTTCAATGTTCGGTTTTCCGTAAATGTTACAGGTGTGGCTGCATAATTTTGGTTGGCTCTTATAAATTTGAGGTGAGTGCTGTGGTTGCGGGTGGTAGTGGCTTCAGCTTGTAGGACTCCAGCAGTTGGGAGAGGTGTAGTTGAGCCAGCGGATGCCTTTTTGTGGGCTGTTGGTTTGTTGGCATCAGGGCTGTGCTCCATGCATTCCTCCACCCCTCCACTACTAACACCCGTCAGTGGTTTCACGGGCTCAGCTTTTAAATGGAGGGTTATAACTTATAAGTTGTTTAGCCCGAATTGTAGCTCAGTGCATCTGTGTGTTTTCTTGCACTGTGCCTAGAGGTGATATGTTTTCTGACAAATATAAGTAGACAGGTTATCTCAGCAAGTAACGTCAAGTGAGTTGGAGAAGACAGTTATCACAGGGCACATGACAAATGCTGCCCAGCACACTTCTGGCTAACAGCAAAGATTAAACACTACTAATGCATGAAAGCATTGAATTGCTTGACAGAACGTGGGTCCTAAAGTTATTACAGAACCTCTGTGGGTCCTAATGGCATAATGGAACTTCGATTCAGTCTGGGAGTGTACCTCTCAGTGGTACAGATTTTACAATACATAAGGTGGATAAGATATAACAAAGGAAACAAAGATAGGAGAGAAAACTTAATTAAAATCACTAAATAATTACATACATTTTGTTTCAGACTTCATATCTTTCAGAAAAATGCAAGCTAAGGTGAATCCGAGTATTCTAGCAATGTTTTAAGTTTATAAGAGCACTATTCAAAGTCAGTCTTATAAGAGATGGAAGTGCCTAAGGATTTTATTACACATCCATCATAAAATTGGTGCCTTGGTTTTCTATTAGAACAGTACCTCGCATTTAGTTCTGTGCAGATGTGGGCATGTTGCTAGTGATTGACAGGGAAAATGGGCATGGAAATGCCCAATGACTGACAGGCATGCTAATTTGCATGTGATATAATGCATGTATTCCTGTAAACTGTTGAATATTCATGCACGATAGTAACTTCATGCCTGTAAAGCAGTCTTTATTAGACAAGCCAGTTCCATCTTACTATGCATATCAAATGCAAACTTAAGCATAAAGTAATTATTATTTTTTTCTTTTTGCAGTTGCAGGGGGGCAAGCCACCCTGCACCACCCCTGTGGGGTTGCCGCACCCCCTCCATTACTTCAATATGCCAACTGCGATATCCCACTACATTGAGGAAGAGGGTACATTTAGTGAGGGCAGAGTCAGTGGTTTCTTAACTGTTGCTATTTTGGGACTTAATTGTTGATAGCCATGGAACGTTCATTTCTCATTCATGATTTCTCATTCCCCTGACCTGCTACCAGAAGTTATCACACTTGCATTTCTCATTCTTCATTTCTCATTCCCCTATCTTGCATCCATCAGTTCCTATATTTCAAATAAAATATCATTCCTGTGCTATCCTTTTGATGATTGCATTCATCAGTATTAATTTCGGCACAGGAATGAATATTCAGTAGATTCAACAGCCTGCCAAGAATTGTCGGGCTGGAGGCGTGGTTAGGGCGGGATTTGCTACTGTGCATCCTGTGAGGTGCTGTTATAATATTAAACCCATGCCTTCAAACTAGTTTTGTTATTTTCATAAAGTCACTTGTGAACTTGATCTGAGAATGCAACCATGTTGTTCAGATGGGTTGCTACTTGACCCTGAGATGAAAGTGGTTTAGTGTGCCAATGGTATTCACATTCATTGTTTTATTGAGTGTTGTACGTAGGGAGTCATTGCAAGTATCAGGTAAGAAGACCTTAGCATTGTCTGCAGCAGTTGATGCAGATAATTTTGTCACTAAACCACCTCCGCAATGTGTGGATAATACCACAATGCTTCATAAATGTGATTTAAAAAAAATGAGAAATGTATTTGATCATTTGAGCAGACTGGTATAAAGTCAACCTTTGTGAAATAGTATGTTTTTTGTAATATGCTTGACACCAGTGATGGTTACTAATTCCATGTGTAACTGAGAGTTTTGTAGTTGAGGATGGATGTAGTTGCTTTATCTTCAGTGGTCATTTGTATTTTTGCCAGTAAGGGAAACAAAAAAAAAAAAAAAAGTATCCACCTTCACATGTTTGGGGAGCAAGATATTTGTTTCTGAAATGTGAGTTTGGAGCCTCTGCTGGTTATGGTGCTTTCTATGTGTGATGACAAGGGGGCTGTAGGTTGGCTGGTGGGGGAAATGTGCACAGGCATGTGTACGACTGGGTCTGTGAGTGTGCAGGTATGTGCCAGTGTGCCGGTGTGACTGTGAGAAGTAGAGTTGATGTCCTCAGCTTTGATTGAATATTAATCTTGTCTGTGTTGACTTTGTTTGACACAGTTTTGCAGCATGGCAGGATGTCATTGACTTGCTGCTTGGACCTGTGGCATTTCTGATGGGGCATGGTGATGAAATTCTGCATCTTCCCTTTTGCAGGCTTTAAGGTGGCAGAGTTATGTGCATGATGCATGCACTATAGGCTCCGTGTAGTTTTACTTACATAACCCAAAAGAGTAACAGTTAACAGAGCAATTTGAGAATGAAACTTTTTAATTATGTACATTTGTGTGAAATGGTTTGCCACTTATGTTATACATATTTGACTTTTCAGTTAATGTGAAAGAAGAAAAAAGTCATGTTTCTCTTTTTAACAAAACTACGCTAACCATCCCCATATTTCAATCAGTGCTAAGGAACTTTGTTAAAGCATCTTAAGCTTCATTGTGTTGTCATATACTAGACTGGTGAGCACATTTTATGCTGTCAATGAACAAGATTACCCCTCGATGGTGCTTAATGTTAAGAAGTTTTGGTTTCTGCATGTGTAAAGGATTCACAGTTTTCTCTTCTTTTGCAGATCACAATGAGGTTGCAGATGGGAAGTGCAGAGTGGGCATCAGTTGGTGGCCTGAAGAAAGTGGTGTTCCAAAAAGTGGCATTTTCTGGGAGATGAAGCTGTCCTGCAAGTCGGCCCTGCTACTGTCACATACCAGGTTAAGGCTTGTGTGAGTTTCATTTGTAACATTTGACATGTTTTGGGCTGATAGGAGTGTTTTGATACATGCATGATGTGAGTGTAGGTAGGATATGTGAGGAATTGTGTGCAGTGTTTATGCTGAAATTAGAAAGCTTATGCATGGCAGCAGTTCAGGATTCCTTGCAGATGTGGGTTATGCCAGACAAACTTATCTGATGCAAAGGTAACAAAGGGAAAGACATTTTTGAATGGGAAGTCTAGGACAAGCAGCAGAGTAGAGACATTCAGCTGTTGGGTTCTTGAGACCGCATGTCACCCAGTTACTTGAATAGTTGTCATGAGGTTTACTAAGCAGTTCATTGCGTAGCATTCTGGTGCCCTTTTGAATATTTTGGTGGGATGGCCTTTCTTTAGCAAATGGATAGGGAGATTGATTAAGATTTCCATTTCTTGACAAATGTGGCCTGTGATCAGTGGGGGATATCATTTATGGGGGTTGGGGTTATGGTTTGTTGGAAAGATTAGGGTTTATTTTCATTTGTTTAATATGGCAGTGGAATGGTTTGTGGTGTTTGTGCTGTTAAAATGCCATGATGGTCATTTAAATGTTTTAATGCTTATAATTGGATAGTGGGTGTGATGGCAGGATTGCTATTAAATTAAATTGTGGAAAGGGCCGGGTAAGGTTGAGAGGGAAAATGGACGGACTTTGACTATTGTCAAGATGGGTTGATGCAAGGATTGGTGTAGGGATATGGAGTTCAGGGGGTTACAGTTTCTGTAGCTTTTATGTTAGGCTGCATTTAGTTATTCAGAGTGTTTTTCTGGGCTTAGCAAATGCTAGGATGGTGTTTATGTGCTACGCTTGTATTGGATAGTTGGAGGGATGGCAGCATTGTTTTAGACTTTGATATAGGGCTGCTGTTAGGATGATGGTAGGTAGTTGCATTGCATGGTTTCACATGGCATTGGGTTTAATGTTTTTTGCCTAGGACAGGTAAGGTCCTAGGGCTGATTACAAAGTTAATTTTGGTAGCTGGAATGAGTGAGAAGTTAGTTAATATACACAAGTTATGCAAAGATATGGTTATTATTGGGAAAGGGATCATTGGTTTAACTGTTGGTCAAGGGGCGGCTTTCGGTGTTCATATGACAGGGTTTTTGAGGTTGTTGATAGGGATTCAGTCGGGTTTATTGAAGAGGGGTACACCGAATGATGTTTGGCTGAACTACCCCTCCCCTGTGGTATGGGTGGTTAGGTTGTTGAAATTCTAGTAGGAGAGAGGGGGAACAGTCTGGTCAGGCTGGTGGGTGGAGAAGAGGGACAGGCTTGCCCTCTCTTATCCCCCTCTGGTGTTGGATGTTTAAGTGGTAAATATAAGTGGGCAGAAGTAACAATGCTGCTTATTTGGTTGGATGTGTAATTCAATAAATGGTATATAAAGCGAGTAGTGGGACACTGCTTCATCAGCAAAGTCAGTGAGTGGAGGTATGGGCGCAGCTTACTGGGTCAGGATGAGTGAGGTCACACTGTCCTGAGTAACATTACATGGATGTTTATGCTGTGATTAAATCAGCTATACTATATTCAGATATAATTAATAAATATTGGTTATCAAAGCTGTGTTATGAAAGTTTAATAAAGGTCATCAAATGTCATTCGGTGTGATGTGTGTTTATTGAAGAGGACTGGGACAATATAAGATTGTTCAGGCATAGTGCATTTTAGAAATCAGAAGTGGTGAGTTATTTGCTCTGTAGCTAAGTGTAGACTTATCAACCTATTAGAATGTTACTCATTTGGAATATTAGTGTATTTTATTTGTAAGGACGAGAAAAAAAGACTTGTAATAT
The DNA here is from genome assembly GCF_019279795.1 of Protopterus annectens. Classification (NCBI taxonomy): domain Eukaryota; kingdom Metazoa; phylum Chordata; order Ceratodontiformes; family Protopteridae; genus Protopterus; species Protopterus annectens. The sequence goes on from NC_056731.1 coordinate 1,202,760,442, forward strand.
ATGGAGCTTGTGGGATTCCAGTGCTGGATGTAAAGCAGTAGAATATTTCACATTACAGCAATCTGCTCTTAAGGTGCAAGGATCATGGTATCAAATCCAGAGGAGTACAAGAATGGACTATTTACAACAGCTATCCAGGATGCTGCTGCTGCATTCACCCCATCACAGGGATCCACACAAAACATGGTGACATGCAGGTGATGTGTGAGATTTGGTGCTGTGGTTACCTTGTATTTGTGTTTCCCCTTATACATGAATGGTAATCATCTAATGCAGCCATGTCTGGTGACACTTGTTACACCTTGAAGAGATGGGAACACCTCACTGTGAAGAAGAGGATTCTGTCTGCAACTGATTACTCTTTCACATGCAAGGATGAAGAGACTAGCATGTGATTCATCCTGATATTATTAGTTGTATCAGCTGAACACCTGGGGAATACAGATAAGCCTAGTGCTGCTGAAAAGTCACTGCAGCATTTCATCAGTTAATAGATACTGAAGATAGGCAACAGTTTAAAAGTTCCAGACATAGGTGTTCTGCTCACACATCTGTGCTGCTTGAACTGGAGGTGTACCATGTTAGTGGACACTTTGGAAGGCAATCTGAAAAATCACATTCTGTTATATCATTTTTTTGGATTCTTGGTTTTAGGCAGCTGTTTCAATGATGAAAGCTAATGAAGCCACATTAAAAGCTGGAATTCCAGTATCACTTTTGTTGGATTTATGACCTTTGGCATCAGGGACAGTGACAGATATTGTTGTGGCTGTATGTTTACCTTTGCATAAAGTGTCTTTGTCTCCACAGTACAAGATCCTTATGGTGTGGCTGATGCTGCTGGGATGAATGCCACTGCAGATGATGCTCTGCCACAGTACGCAGAACCATGATTGACAGCAGCATCTCAAGGTCTTGTATGGCAAATGTGCTGCAGAGCATTGATCACATGCTGGAAAGAATCCTTTTGGATCACCTGAGTGGTCAGAGTCCTATTATATGAAACTTGCCCAGCTACAGTTGGACATCCTCCAGTAACTTCAGCTGCATTATGTAAGTACTATATTGTTGTTACAGGAGGCCTGCGGTCTCATGGATTTAATAAAAAATGAGTACAGTGACAGACAAAATTTCTGCCACTGTAGCAGTCTGTCACACACATTGTATTAGTCTGCCTATATACCAGTATCATATAGGGCTGGACCTGGGGTTACCTGACTCATCAGCTAAGCGCATTCTTCATGGGCAGGTGGCTATATATATAGATTTATTATGTACACATCTTTCCAGGTGCTGCAGGAGAACATACTTTCATAAGGGTGCTAGTAGTATGTTAGACATACAGCAAATTCCTTGTACCTAGTGGTTCCTGCCATGGTTCTACAGCTGTGGTACAGGTCAAGGCAGTGAGTGGTGCCCAGACAGCTGCTAAGTACAGTAAATAATAAATCCTCATGGTGAAAGATTGGGTTTGTCACTTGTGTTCTGGGGTTGATTATGCTCTTCTGTCTAGCACCTGGTACTGCCATAGCACAAGATAGCAAAACAACAGTTTTCTGAACACTAACACATCTGTGGTACTGGCAATCAGCTTTGCTCATGTCCACTGTGTCAATTTACATTACACATTCATGGATGTGGTTTATTATACTTCATGTCCCTTCTTTATGCAAACAGTTATTGAATGAGTGTGATGTTTATCTCTCAGGCATGTGGTTTACATTTGGTGACTAGGTTATCTTGCTGGTTGTAGGTTATCTTAATATTCCTATATTTCACTGAAAGCTTGTGGTTCTGGTGGTACTACTGTGGTTTTCAAATGTTATATTGTGAAGTACACGTCAGGTAAAATGTTGCGATGCAACTTATCGCATGTGCATTTTAAGAATATCTTCCAGTACATTATGAAAAATGAAACATATCTTCAGGTGTGATGCTTAAGTTGTTTTAGTCAGAATCATGTGCTTTCTTCTAAACATTCTTTTGAGCAGCAGCTGTTCCTTGCACACTGACAACAGCAAACATGGCTCCAGTAGATATCCAGCTTCACTGACATGGCATCCATATAGCATCAATCCAATGTCTGATGCACAGCACAGTGCCTACATATGTCAACTATATCCATATGGGCTGCCTCATGGATGCTTGACACATACATCCTATATTTTGAAAAGTAGGTATGAGCATATTGAGCACAACTATCATTCCTGGAAATCCAGCTACATCATGGGAGACCCACTGATTTGGAATATTTCCAGCCTGTATGAAAGCACAAAGGTATGCGTGAACATGTTGCATAAAACAATTTAGAAACTAGTTTAGAATTTACTGGTAGATGTCTGTGATATACTAGGAGTGTTTCATGCAGGCTACTGAAAGTTCATGTAAAAAGGACAAAGAAAGCAGTAATTGCCCATGCATACATTGGTATGGGCTGCCTCCTTCTGTCATGGAATTCTACATCTTTGCATAGTTACTGCTGTTTATATGTTAAATGTCAAGTTGTTCCTTCTTGGTTAGCAGAAAGTACAGCATTTGGGGCCAGGAGTGTTTGTATCAGTGTCTGTGTTACACTTTTGCCATATCTGTGTCTGCTATACACTGATATCACAGATGGAAGTTGGTGTACAGCACACCACAACAGCAATTAGCAGACAGACATGCTTCATTTCTTGCCTGTATTTTGACATAACCATTTCCTTAATATGTATGATGCAGATTTGTTTTACTGTACTGCTGCTTTTACATGTGCATACATGGTACATGCATCCATCATACATACAGTAATCCATCCCTGGCCAGGATCTACGCAGCTAAAGTGAGCACTGGGTAACTGTCTTTTTGTTTCATATAGGTCTGCAACTAGAGTAGTCTTATACAACTTGCAATACATTTATGAATCTTACCCTGAGAATTTAAACATATAGTTTTATGCAAAATTACTCAGTAATTTTACTTTCTGCTGCTAAAAATAAAGTTTGCAAATATCTGAACATCTTCCTTAAGTGCAGACAGATCAGTGGTCTGCACTTTGTGAAACCACGTGATACAGTGAAGTCTGTAAGAAAAGATACAAATAACCTAACTAATTTAAGTGGTCACAAGGGAAAGACATAAATGCATTAAGCTCTTTCCAAATGCAAAATTAATTATTCCTCAGAAATCATGGACATTTTTGTAACTGTGACTTACGTTATTTTACTGGATGAAAAGGGCTTCCATTGTTCCATTCTCAATAGAAAAGTATGTTAAACCCAAACTAGAGAAGCTATTTTCATGTCCTCCTGCAAACTATTGCCGCTACCTTATTAAAATGTCTAAATTAAACTCCTGCAAACTACTGCTGCTACATTAATTGAATTACCAAATTAAACTATCAGAATTGTGGTTCCTTTCCTTAGGCAGTGGTATTTATTTTATACGAGGTTACATTTCTCCCGAAGGAGTAATTAACATTTTATGAGTTAAACTGTATCATAATACCTCAACCAAGGAGGCTGTTGTTGGGCTGTTGAATATGGAAAGAAGTCATTTATTCATGCCAAAGGTAATTCAAGTAGGCCAAAACCGAAAATCTAAAATTTGTTTAATCTCATAATTGGCATTTAATTTTTAATAAGTCTCATCAAATGTATATTTTATTTACATCTGTTCAGTGGAGTAAAGTGCTGATTGGTATGGACCTATTTTAGTTTCATCCCAGGTATAAAAACAAAGTGTCATGACAAAAATATAATTTACAAAACATTTTGTCACTAAAGAAGACATCTCATAGGTTTTAATGTAAAGTTCCAAGAAATGTTTTGAATGGAGGATACCTCTGTGGAAGAAGCTCTTATGCAGAGGCAATAGACATAGTATATTGAAAAAAAGACTGTGACCTGCTAAAGGGTGGTTAGAGGGAGAAAGTGATTGCTTTTAGTAGGATCTCTTAAAAGGAAATTGACCGAGTCTGTGCAAAGGATTGATTCATGGAGAAATAACATGAACATTGTAATGAATAATATATAGCTGTGAAGTTGTAGAAAAAAAGCAAATAATTAGTTTGTGTGCAATGTTTTTCATGAAACTATATGGTTAATATAAACATAAACTTTAACATAAACAGCTTGAGCAGAATTCAAGTAGAAAAATTTGTACAGCTAGTGTTGAGGCCAGAGACCTCAGGCATGTATACTTTCTGGATCACTGCTGGGCATTACATTGTGTCAGTACAACCATTTTTCTCAGTTATTTGTATGACAGTCAAAGTACAACAAAGAGACATACCTCTCAACCTCTGAGGATAAAAACCATGGCACAGCCCTTTGACAATCACAACAGAGGGTCAGAAAGAGGAGCATCTATTATTTTACAGAATAGAAAGTCTTCGGATTCCAGAGCCCATATAGTTTAGGATAAATGAGGTGTGGAAACAGTCCAGGGGCATCTTCGGTTGAGGGTCAGGTAGAAATAGTAATGGGAGTTAAGATGGTAGTTGAAGAAAGTTAGTGTGGTGGGGATAGAAGGGTTAAATAGGGAAAGTTGGAGGGTTGGGAGGAAATGAGGTAAGTGTAAGGAGGGGCTTAACTGGTTTTGTGCGAGTGTAACTGGGTAAGGGATCAGATTTTGGTGTGAACTCACTACTGCAAGGATTATGTCTGTGATGACCAGTAATTACTTTTGGAACAGGTAGGCATCGGGTTAATATTGGGCAGTATGGTGGAAGGGGGTTAATGTTTCATAATTCCTTTTTTTTTTGTGTGCTTGGAGTTTGCTAAGTTTGGCTAAGTTTGATTATGGATGCAGAGTTTGCAGTTTGTATTTGTGGACATGAGTTTTATACACGAGTTCTTAGTCTGAAGGGAAATTTGGTATAGTAGGGTTTTGCGGGTGTTCCTAATGTCTCTGGTGCAGTTTTCTCATTGGTTCAGCAGTTTTAGATTTTCAAATGTTTTATGGTTAATGCTCCCCTCTTTGTGGGTAAAGGGCTCAGTTTTTGGTTATTATGCCCTTTTTAGTTTGTGTGTCCAGGCCCCCCATTTCTCATCATCTATGTTGTTGTGCTCTGTTTTCATGGGTCGTGGTATGGTTTTCACTGTCCAAGGTGTTGTTGAGGGGTTTGCAGAGACATTTTTTATCATCATTAATGTTACTGGTTAAGAAGTAGTTTTGCCTTTTGCTGGGATGACTCCCAAATGCACGAGAGATGTTTTCATCTACAAGTTGCCTGTGAATAATGGTTGCTCACAGTGAGAGGAGGGCTGTTAGTAGGCAGATGTGTGGTCCATTTTTGGGATGGTTCTTCATTTAACAGTGCTACTTGTACTGCTGATTGCATAATGCATCTCACCCAGCTCGTACTATAGTAAAAAAAAAAGAGAGAGAGAGAGAGAGAGAGACAGAGAAAACAAACTTTCAGCCATTTTATTACTGCGTTTAAAAAAAATAAAAGAGAAAAGGAAAAAGGGTAAAATACCGCGAGGTACTTAGTACATCAGTACTAAGTGTTAGGTTATGGAATGGTGTTGCATTTAGGAGATACCATTTAATTGAGCAGCTGTTTGAGTGTTAAGGTGAGGGGGGGGGTTGATACTTTTGAGTGCTGTGCTCCTTTCTCTCAGCTGTCCCTGCATTCAAGGATGTTACTAAATTTATACTTTCAGCCTAGGCCTATCTCTGTTAAACCCTCTTCAAACTTGCCATTATGTTGGGAGGAGTGTTGAACACTTTGCAGTGAGAGTACTGTGCAACAGACCTCTCAAATAGCCCTAATATTCAGGGACATAACTGGCTTTGACTCAGTTTGAGGTCTGTCCCTCTTAATCCCTACTAAATGGGTGACATTTATGGGAAAAGGGAGGGAGTTAGATCTAATGACAGTATTTAGAGTCATAGGCTTCTATTACTTCAGAAAGCTCAGTAAATCATATCATCTTATTTTGTCAATGTCTGTAGTTAATAGTACTAATTTTATAAAAGTGTAGCTGATAGTCCCAGGTTATTTCTGGATTTGTCCCTGATTCTGGTGGGGATTTGATCCTGTTTGGTGAGGAGCTAAGCAGTGGGTGTGCATGCAGCTCTGCTGAATTCCTAAACAAAAAAAAAAAAGAGGGGAAAAGGAAAGAGAGAAGAGAAAGGTTGGCATATTGCTTAATTTGTTTCTTTCTCTTTTACAGTTGTCTTTTATCTTGCAGATGGTGGAGGTGCAGAGTTTGCATCAGTCGATGGCCTGAGGGAAGTGGACTCATCAGGTAATGGATGCTGCTGCGGCAGATGTTCCAGCCATTAGAGCGGTGTGCAATGAGGTGACAGGTAATGATACACAGTTAGGTGCTCATTTAGGCATGTCAGAGTTTGGAGCAGTGAGGAGACAGGTGAGGATGATGTATGTCAGAGGTAGGGTAAAGCAGGTGGCACAGCTGAAAAATGACAGAAGTTGGGGGGCCCTTTTTAATAAAGCAGGACAGTTTCACAAGGAGGCTTTTGACAATGAAGAGGATTTAGGTTTGATTATGGGGAGTTGGGAGTCATCCACATGTGGGGTTGAGTAAAAAGCATGAGGTTAGGTCAGACTTTGGGATCCAGACAGGTGATTGGTTATCTAAGCAGGCTCTGGAGCAAGGGGAGCTCTTTTGACTCCTCTCATATATGGCTCTTAGTTAAAGGAAAGATCTGGAAGGGGGAGTATGTTGATATTTTGAATTAATTAATGTGTATGGGGTCCAATGTCTGATGGAATCAGAAACCACTAACAGTAAATAATTTTGGTGCCTTTAGCAGCCTTGGGATAGAGGAGAATAGGTAGATTGTGGCCAAGGACATGGGACAACTTGGTGTTATTCTTCATTTATTACATAACAATTCAGTTGGAGAAGGATACTGCCTTAGGCCTTGCCATTTTTTGGCTTATTTTCTCATGATCTGTGAGCCTCAATGTCTGTGGGCAGGGAATGCCTGATTGTTGTATGTTGGAAGCAGAAGGCAGCAGATCAGTCAATGGATTGGGATGTGAGACATCCTGACATTTGGCTAGCAACTATGGTACATAGCCTTGGAGCCGTTAGCAGGGGGTTAAATTAGTGGGGGTTCAGGAAAGGGGTATGCTGGGCCTTTCATGTGAGGTGCTGGTCGTGGGTGGTGTGTAGGTTTTGCACATCTGTTTGAAGTATGTAGGTATGCATGCAGCTTTGCAGGTGTCAAAGGGGAAGGTACGTTGGTTATTTTGAGTTCACAACAGCCTGGATCAGGTCGGTTACCTTTATCATTTCTTGGATTTCAGGGTAGTTGGGGCAGGGGGAATTTTGGGAGCAGAGAAGGCGGGGTGACCTTTTGTGAGTCAAAGGGAAGAATGGGGGATGCATTTTCCTATTAATGTACAGGTATTGTGTCAGCTGCTCATGCAATTTCCTGATTCAGCAGTTGCAGCAAATTAATAGATGTTTTTTTTTTGAGGAATTTTCTATTAAATCAGTGGTAGGAAGGGAGGGGTCAACTTGTAGAAATCTGCATTCCTTGCAGTGGAAAGAAGTGATTTTGGAAGGCTTGGTGGAGAAGGAATTGTAGGTGGGAAGGTTATTGGCTCCATCTGATATTCCTCCCTGTAACAGTTTTAAGGTTTCTCCATTATGGTTGATTCCTAGGAAGTCAGCAGGGAATTTTATTTGATTAACCATTGGTTTTATCCCAGGGGGAATTCTGTGTATGATTTTATTTTAGGAGATGATGTAAAGTCAGTTATATACATTTGAATAATGCAGTGCAGGTCATTCGGGAGCTTACGAACCCATGGTTGGTGAAGGTAGATATTGTCTCCATTTTTCATTTATTACCAGTTTGAAAGGAAGAACTGACCATTGTAAGGCAGGTTAGCTGGGTTTTAAGTTTTACTTTGACAAGGCTAGGTCAATGGGGTGCTCTCTGGCCTGTGCTACTTTGAGAGGTTGGTTTAGCACTGCTCTCCATTGGATATGGCAGCAGTGGGTGGGCTGCCAAGAGGTGGTACATTGACTGGTTGACTTCTTAAGAGTAGGTAAAGGGTTTGATGGAGCATTGGAAGGCATGCAGGTGTTTTTGGGTATGTGTGAGGAGCAGGATGTTCTGTTGGTTAGGCAGAAATTAGAAAGTTCATACAAGGCATTGTTTTCTGGGATTGCTAGTGCATGCAGGTCATGGTTTGTTTTATTTATCAGTTACAAAAGTAACACATTTGAAAGAAAAGATTCACTGTGGAAATCCAAGGACATGGTGTGGATTAAGGATGTCATGGAGATCTTTGGGCTCCTGAAGTTTGCATGTTAGGCAGTTCACATGAATCATTCCTTTTGTGGATTTGTGGCCTTTTTGTTGAATGGGGGAAAGCAAACATCATTGCATGAGGGTTAATATGTTGGTGCATGCTGATTTAGCATTGTGGTTGTAGTTTAGTGGTATGGCTTTTTGGCATATGGATTGGGTTGTTCAAGGTGATTTTTAATTGTTTACACATGCAGCAGGAAGTATTGGGATGGGGGCATATTTTAGGGGGGAATGGTTTATGGCTCACTGGCCGGTAGGATGCAAGGATGATTGGAGGAGGGATGTTGACAGTTTGGATTTGGTTCCGGTTTGGCTGGTGTCAAAGGTCTAGCAAGAGAAGTCATGGAAGAAAAGGGTTCATTTTCATTTGGACAATATGGCAGTGGAACGAGCTGCTGGTGCTGCTAGATGAGGTGTATCAGGTTGGGCTTGAAGGATTAGATGCTTGGTACAGGAATCCTGAGCAGCTTTTAAAAGAAAGGCGTATGGTAGGGCACTGTAAGATTTGGTTAAATTTGTGTTGCAGCTGCCTGAGGAGGAAGGAGTTTAGTGGGAAGGATTGTTGTTGAGATATTTGGTTCAGGCTTGGGAACAAGGTAAGGCAGTTCAGTCAGTGAAGGTGGACTTATCTGTGATTAGTATAGTTGCATGTGTTGCAGGGTTACATGACTTTACCAAATGTTGGATTGTGGTTTCTATGTTGAAGGTTTGGGGTAGGGTTGATAGTTTGAAGACTGACAGATGATTTCCATTTACATGATAGGTTTTGAAGGTTTTGTTGCAGGGATTAGCACTGGTAAACTGAAATTCACTGGACTGTACTTTATGGGTGATGTTCACTTTATGGATGTATTATGGAGTTCTTAGGGTGTCTGAGTTGTTTTGGTTGCTATTTTGGTGGGATGTCTTAGTGTTTTTGTTTCCCTGTGTATTTGGTTGTCTAGATCTAAAATGGATCAGTTGGAGAAGGGCAGACAGATAGTATTGGAAAACGGCAGGAATGATTGGTTGTGTCTAGTGGGTTGGGCTAAGAGTTTGCTGTGGTCTCATGTTGGGAGTCCACAGGACATCTTTTTGATCAGTAAGGGGCAAGGTGATGATGTGCAGTCAGTTTGCATATATGATGACGAGAGCTTTTTGGTGTTGGTTTTCTGGGAGAGAGGCTTTCCACTCATTCTTTGTGCATTGAAAGGGTATCAGATTTAGTGAGGGAAGGTAGATTAATTGAAGTCATTAACAGGATGGGTCGCTGGTCATCAAATGCTTTATTGTTTTATATTAGTTAATTCGGTACGGTGATTGGTTTAGTACTAAATTTATTTTCTAGGAAAGAAAATGTTATTTTGGTCATTTTTATATACATTGGGCAGCAAAAGGGGGGCTGCAGTTAGGCAGGATGGCATGCAATTGGGTTGGCATTGTTTCAGGTGGCACTGGACATTTGGCAGGTAATGATTTGGGAATAAATTTTAAGTTATAGTGGGCAGTTAGGTTACGTTAAGATCTATTTATTATAAAGAGGTTATACCCAGGTATGTGCATTGTATGGCCATGGTACCATGGTTATTCTGGCTTTGGATAGGGCTCATCTGTTTGTTAATTTTAGGCTAAATTAGGCAACTGGCTGTTTTGGGTATTTATATGATAGGGCATTTGGATGTTGATGACAGGGATCCAGTTTGGTTCAGAGAGAATGGAATATACCTGAATGGTTTTGGTGGGAACTCTTTAATGTACACTTAGGTTTGTTTTTGAAGGTTTGATGATGGTTTTGGAGTGAATGAAGGGGAACAGCCTGTACCAGGCTGGTTGGCAGAGAAGAGGGGCAGGATTGTCCCACTTCTGTTCCCCCTCTTGTGTTGAATGTTTAATTTAATGAGTTGGGGAATTAAAGTGAGCCATGGGACAATGCTTGGTAAGTAAAAGTAATTGAGCAGAGTTGAGGATGCTGCTTGATAAGTAAAAGTAAGTGAGTGGAGGGGAGGATGCTGATTATATGTTTAGGGTGAGTGAGGTTACACAGCTCTAGTAAATGGTTACATGGGTGTTCATGCTGTGATTAATAAATTAAAATATTGTTCAATAAAGCTATGTTTATGGAAGTTTAATAGAGGTAGTTAAATGTAATTTCAGTGGTGTGTTTATTGAAGTGGACTGGGATAAATGAGGTTTGGGAACAAACCAATTTGCCCAGGGACATCACTGGGTGAGGGTCAGGCAGGAATAGTAATGGGAGGTAAGATAGTAGTTGAAGAAAGTTAGTGTAGTGGAGACAGAAGAGTTAAATTGGGAAAGTAGGAGGATTGTGAGGAAATGAGGTAAGTGTAAGGAGGGGCTTAACTGGCTTTGTGTGTGTGTAACTTGGTAAGGGATCAGATTTTGGTACAAACTTGCTACCCAATCCCCTCCCTCTTTTAGGAACATTGAGGATTGTGTGGTTATTTTTATAGGTTTGGTGTTTTGGCAGAGAAGAGGGGCAGGTTTGTCCCTGTTCTGTTCCCCCTCTGGTGTTGGATGTTTAATTCAATTAATTGGGAAATGAAAGTGAGTGATGGGACACTGTTTGATAAGTAAAAGTAAGTGAGTGGATGTGAGGACACTGCTTATTTGGTAGGGTGAGTGAGGTTACACTGCCTCAGTAAATGGTCATATGGATGTTCATGCTGGGATTAATAAAGTAAAATATTGTTCAGTAAAGGTTTGCTTTTGGGAGTTTAATAAAGGTAATCAAATTTCATTTGGTGTGGTGTGTTTATTGAAGGGGACCAGGACAAATGCTCTTTGTTTAGGCTTGCTTCAATTATTTAATAATGTAAGCATCCATAAACATATCTAACTTTATGAAGAAAATAAGTAAATCTTGGAGGACCAAGGCACCATTTTTGGGAAAAAATCATAGTACTATGATTAAATCACAGCACTTGTGAGTTATAGCAAGCAGAGGTTATGGATATTCATTGCAAAAAACATACACACCTGTGATTCAGCAGGGACTCTGCAATAAAAGCTCAAATTCCTCTATGTAATGTTAACATGTTTCTGTTAAATTACAGTTTGTGATCTGGGATCAGTATTCCGTAATTAATCATAAACTGCATGAAAATCTAACCAAGATGCATATAGTTAACCCACACATTATGTTTTTAAGTAATGGAATTGGCAGAATTTAACTTCTTTTCCACTGCTTCTTTCATTGAAATGCTTGCTTTTTTGTATGACCCACCCACACATATCCCTAAGTGAAACATTTTAAAGGTCTCATAACACATATTTACTAAAATGTGATTAATCTCATTTTGATATAGGGACTATTAAAGTTCATTTGGTACTGGGAGTTATTAACATTCAGCCTATACTCAGCACTTTGCAAAATCTGATGTACATTGTATGAGTCCAAGAACAAGACTAACACCAGTGTGGGATGATATGCAGATCATAATTAATATTCTGAATTTGAAATAGCTTTTGGGAAGACAATAGAATAAACAGAGTAACAACCGACTTTCTGCATTTGCTTCACGAGTTTTACATTGGCTTACAAAACAGACCTAAATAGAAAACTACCCGTAAATAAATACACTAAGTATAAGTGCATTATACTGCCAAATCAACCAAAGATAACATGAGTGAATAACATGACAATTTGGAAAAGTAAAAATGGTAGAAGAAGAAAAATTACATTTATATATACAATCAAGGAAAGGAAAGTATGTGGGGGGGGGGGGCAATAGGAAGACAAATAAGAGCAAAATAACAAAACTTACTGAATAGGTTAGCAAGATCCATTTTTTAAAGCAAAAAGTATTCCTGATTTTAGTACATCTTGTTGTCTTCAAACCAATGTGGATAACAATGACTTGAACCTGGGAGCGTAGCCATGGTTTTTAAAATTATATACCAACTCTCAATGCATAGCCTTCTCTAGTGTAGCCCCATGACAATGCATATTTCCAGATAATATACTTTTTTCAGTACTGAAAAAAAAACCTTAAATGAAAGGCTTAAAAAATAAATAAATATTTCACCTGCCAGGTATGGCAATAGAGAAAATCATTTAACATAACATAACCATAAACTATTTTAAATACATAATTTTATCTTTTTATATAAATTCTATAAATCACATTGTGTAGGATAAACATTTTTATGTCTATGCCTGTCTGCAGTAATGCTTAAGCTCTGTGCTCCCCTTAGCAGTGGTTTGCAGATGGTTGTTTGATGAAGAAGATAGGTGTATGATGGTTTCTTTTTTTACTAATTTCTCCAAATCTTTGGGTTTCTAATACCATGATGGGAATGGACCCCATTCCGAAGTCAAAGTACGATTAAAGTTCATGAAATTAGTATTGTTTCAATCTTCGACATCAAACAAAATTACTCTTCGCAGCACCCGCAATGTGCCCAGTAATAACTCCTGCAGTTCATATTGAGTTACATGTATTGGTAACATATCTACATATGATTGTAGATTCTTTTCTATAAGATCTGTTGCTCCTACTACTGTTGGAACTGTCTGGGTATCTTTCTGCCACATCAATCTCATTTCTGCCTGCAAATCTTGATATTTAATGACTGTGTCTCTCTGTACGCAAGACACTGTAGTCACTGGGCGCAGTGATTTCAATGATCAGTGCTACTTTTGTCTTCTTTTCATGGACCACTATCTGTTTTTTTCACATCTATCTTTTGAACTGTTGGGAATGGGTGATCCCATGTGATGTAGACTACATCCTTTTCTGGGTTTATATCACATGATCAAAACATGAAAATAGCGAACACCATAACATCGAACTTCAAACCCTGAAAGCGTAAAACTGTGAAAGCTGAAAACAGCGATTTTTTTCCCTGGGAAAAAAATCGCTGTTCCACCACAAAACACGAAACACACAAACACTACACACCATTTCTTCTGCCACACCCCCTACTTAAATATACCAACTCCGAGATCACACCACAGTGGAGGAAATAGTGAAGCCTGGAAACAGCCTACAGAATTCTTTCCCTGGGAAAGAATTTGATGTTCCGTGTCTTCAGTATTTTCAGTATTCGAACTTCTGAGCTCGAGGTTGTGGTGTTCGTGGTTCTCAGCTTTCGAGATTCCAATGTACACCCTCATTTTCTATGATGCTTTGTGGCTCATGTTTCCAATGTTTTTTAGCCACTTCAATACCATAATGTTTGCTCAATCCCCAGTGCAACAATCTTGCCACATTATTGTGCCTTTCAGTATACAATCCTTCTGCCATTATTATGCCACAACCAGCCACGAGTTCGACTCTTTCCAGTTCTGTTTTACAAAACCTATATCTGTCTGTTTCTCCCACATGTTAAGATGGACTTTGTAAACCAACATGTACGTAGTCCACTATCTTAGGGTGCCAATATGAACCTTTCATCTTTTGGTTTGAATTTGCCTCTCCTTAACCATTCCTGCTTTCAGTTCTGATCAATATGAGGTTCTTGCAGAAGTTTTCTATACTTGCAATTATATTTATGTGTTTTCCACATTTCCTGCCTTCTCATGTGATCTTTCACCTTATATTCTTTTTTTTTTGTTTTTTAGCACATTCAGTTGCTGCCTGATTTTTATCTACTATTGGTTTGATTTCCATTCCTGATTGACGCCAATATGCTTCTGCTAGACTAAGCAGGGACGTCATCTTAGATTTTTTCACCTTATGTTTCAAAACTTTCCATATGTTTGAGTCTTGTGAGGTCAGCAGACAGGTGTACAGTCTCACAATTGCAGATTTATACATGTAATCAGTTTCAAGGAGGCCCATACCTTCTTTGGAATGGGGAATATATAATATATAACCTTGGTATGCACTGATTTTTATAAATCATTTGGTGAGCATGGAGCATCCTTCTTGTTTTCCTGTCTAATCTATCCAACACATTTTAGGGCCAGTCAGTCTCTCCAAAACTGTAAGTTAGGACAGGAAGAGCAAATTTGTTTGTAGTTTGAATTTTGTGCCTAAATGTTAATGCTGTTTTTGGGATTAATTAAAGCCTTCTAAAACTATTCTTAAGTTTTATTTGCATTTGTTCGCATTTTATTGTTGATCCTTCATCAGTTCCCAAATATTTATGCACTCCCTCTTGCTCAAGTTCTTTTATATCACGTTCTTGTCCCAAACTGATGTTTCTTGGTGCTGCAGTTTTCCTATTATAAAGGTTGCTTTTGCACAAGACCAAATGACATTCTTATATCATCTGAAAAGGTTTTGACTATTTGCAGTTGTGCTTTTAGTTCCTCATCTGATGAGCTAAACCATTTTTAATCATCGACAAAGAGAAGATGAGAGGTCTTTACACTTTGTTGTTTTCTAGGAGCCAAATTATAGCCATGGTCTATTCTGTTAAGTAGACAGCTTAAAGGGTTAAGGGCAAGATGGAATAGAAGCGGTGACATGGAGTCACCCTGGAATATCCCCCTTTGGATTTTTATCCCTGGAATAATAATTTGTCCTTTGTCGTGGCTTAATTGCAAAGTAGTCTGCCACTGTTTCATGGTCACATACTGTAATGGTCATGCAATGTAATTAATCAGTGTAGGTTGTATCTTATACATTTTTAAGCACTCTTTTATCCGTGAATGTCGGATACTATCAAATGCTTTTTTGTAGTCAATCCATGCCATACTTATATTTTTCCCCTTTTTACAGTTCTCCATTATGACTTTATTTAACAACAGATTATCCTTTGTTCCATATGACTTTCTTTTTTTTTACCCTTTTGTTCTATTGCTTTGATTGAATTTTCTTCTAAATGACTATAAACTCTGTTGGCATCAGTCCTGGTGTATAGTTTACATGTTGTTGGAAGGCAAGTTATTGGTTACCGGTTGGTGTCTGCTCAGGGTGAGCATATAAATAGTTCTTACTCATGGCTAAATCTTCATGCAAAGATGCTAATTCTTTTAGCCATAAGTTAGGTACTGCATCTGGGCCTGGGGTTTTCCAGTTGGAGGCTTTTATTAACTTTATCTCAGTTTCTCTGCAGGACTTGCTGAAACCTTGAAAGAATAAGAAGTTCAAACGTGCAGGATATGAAATGGGATGAAGTAACAGCTTATTTTCTTTAAAACATTGTTGCTATTATTTGAGGAAGAATATACATTTTCAACACTGGAACATATTGGGTATGGGTTTGGTAACAATATAGAATTACAACATTAGAACACATCATTAAATATAAAACTTGAATAAAAAAGCAGCACGTTACAACAGGCATGTACAATGTATAGATTTTTTATGTAATATAAACGCAGTTTAAGATGATATCTTGATTTTTTTTAGCTTTCTTCTGCTCTGATTTTCCGCAAGCAGCTTGTTTCTTCCAAATGAGAGGGAGAAAAGAAATTGTAGCTTTATTAGTTTTTTTCTGTTTTCAATGGATCATCTTAATACTCTGTTGGCATTGAACCAGCTAAAAGAGTAACTATGTTTTTATATCAGATGTGTCTTTTGTTTTTATATCAGAGTGTATTACTGAAAATTGTATCAGTTTTTTAATGTTACATTAGTGAAGTTTGTTCAATTACTACTTGTAAGTATATTGTACTGCTGGGTAGTTGATGCAGGACTTGCTGAAACTTTGCATTTCTTGTTGTCAGTATGATTTTCAGCACTAAGGAAATGATTCTGCAGAGAGTATTTTACAACTTGTTTCTTTAATAACTTTACAATGCATTCTTTGAGAATGAGTTGTTTATCAATAAGGGATCTCAGATAGTTGCAACAATCTACACATTGAATATGTCAAGAAATCAACCGGAATCCATGTGTTTGCAGCAGTCTACAGTTCAGACATACATCTGATGACTTTACATAGCTGGTCACGAGTAATCATTGTGGATATCCCCTATTTATTGAAATTAACTATTTTACTGCTTTGCTTATTTAGTTTGAGCGTAATTTTGGTTATCCAGGTTTTCACAGTCTTGAGACGTTGCTGTAATCCCTGCATTAAACTGTCATAAATATCAGCATTGTGTAAAAGTAGTGAGCAGTCAGTGCACTAAATTGTGGGATATCATTAGTGCAGTGACACATTTCACTGGTGTAACTGGAAAAATTATGTGGGCCTAGTGTCGGCCCTAGTATTAATACCTGAGGAACTCTGATGTTAGAAAATTGTGTCATATTAAATATCTTGTCTTCATCTGGGTAAGTAGCTGGAAATCTAGTATACTGCTGTGAGATGGTGTCCTTTCTTTTAAAGTTTACATATCATCATATTGTTATCAACCAGGTATAAAGCTTTTAAGAAAGTCAAAAATACTTTGGTAATGAACATGTTATGGCTGTTCAAAGTGTTGGTGTGGATGGGAATAAGGTCTCCATCCTAGAAATAAAGGAGTCAGGAAAATAAGTGGATCTGACTAGTACAATATTATATAGGTACAGTGTTGCATTTTATGCTATGAATCTTATTTGCTGTTATAAAGCAGCATGAGCCATGTGTGTGGCTACAGAAAATGATGATTTACTTAGACTGAAATCTTCTTGGGAAAAACAGGACTGACTGAGGAAAACACTCTCTAATTGTGTGTGCCAAACAAAACCTATGGTGTATGTGTGAATTACAGCAATCCTAATTCTTGTTGGAAAAGTCTAGGGGCATAAGATTCTATCAAAAATTGTTAATTGTTCATGCAGGTGGAGGGAAATCTTTATGTTGGTCTTCAGACTAGGTTGGTTAAATGCTAAAAAACAAGAGCACATATGATCCACTGTCAACCAAACAGGGCAGTTTATTCATCTGTTATTTTCTGATATGCATTTGGTCAAAATTGCTTGGGATTATGAAAAGCTTTCTAGCTTCCTTAATGTTCTAGTTAGTGAAAAAAAAGCATGGAAAGGAGGCAATTCTAAAAATATACTTTTAATCAGCAAAGCATCAAAAGGCATATAATGATACAGTGACTGAAAGTACAAGGATAGTTTAGTTTAGTTTGTTAACTCTACCACCGGTTGTGAAATATGTTCTAAAATGAAATAAAATAGTAGAAGCAATTCCACAGTCTATCTTGTTAAATACCATAATCTTCTCATTATCTCCAATAACATTTGAAGTAAGCATCGCTTTAGAGTAATATCTACAGATCTCAGATTGTGAGGGATTAACATATCTTTTACTTGAACTTTATCACGTCACAATATATTATGGGCCTTATTAGATTTCATTCTCATTTATCTTGGCAATGTTAGACTAGTCACATAGATATAATGTGTTAAATGCGGCTAGTTAAAACCACAAATGAAAGAATACTCCCACTTCTTATGTACAGACATGTGCTACCTCTCTAAAGTTATGGAGGAAGTGAGTTTCCTAGCATTATGCACATGGCAATCATTATACATTAAACGTAACAGAGGAAGACATCACCTGTATGGGTAGTTTCCTGATGCATGAGGTCCATAGAATCTAAAGCACCTCTTAGATCCAATCAAGTTGTAATTTATGAGTGTGGATATCAACAGATTATAATAAAAGCAGTTTAAGTGATCTTTTATTACTAAATACTTTAAAATGTAATTTTTTTTACTGTTGGTTTATAAATTTTGTTTCACTTTTTGTTGGAAAAATGTTCAAGACTACTTAAATTTGAAACAAATAAAGTTGGTTTTATTAGACAATCAACAGGATTCATGAAGTGCCGTATCGGAATAACTTTATTCCGACACAGAGTAGTTTGTGTTCGTATAGAACAGCAGCGCATCTTGCATATGCATGAAGGCATGCTACTGTATTCTAATACAGACACGGGTCTGTGTACGAGTGCAGTAGGTGTGTCAGAGCAGTTCACGTATAATACACATGCCCTCCGCACTTCAGAATTGCCATTTGGCAATTCAAAAGCAGAGAGAATGTCAGCTGACACTGTAAGTTTCCATGGCATACCTCCAACTATATACATTGCCACAGAATGTCCAAACTTATGCCTCATAGATGTGTTCCAGGAGTGAAGTCTGTAAATAATGACAAACATTTGAGTGCAAGATTTCACATCCATGAGAAAATTCATGCTAATGCAAAACCTATTATTCTGTCAACTTTCTAAGTTGGTAAGAGCAATATTTAAAACCTGTCCCTGTTTGTCCCCAGATCATGTAAGGCTTTGTCCAGATTGTTTGCACTAAGAGGTTGAGAGGTATGACTGCATACCCTCTATAAAATTCATGCTAAAGCAAAGCTCTCATCCCATCAACATTCTAAGCATAATGAAACATAAGCACAGCCCCCCACAATGCTCCAGCACAGATAATTGTGCAGAATGATGTAGAAAGTAATGTGCATATGCCTACATTAAACAAAATTAAAACATATTTACATTTTTTTTCTGTCCGCAATAAAGTTTAAGTGTAGCTAAATGGGTGTGCACTTCGCACAGCTGTGCTTAGCATAGCTTAAATATCTGAAGGAGTTAAATAGGAATACATGAGCTAAACAAATAAACTAACCAAGCAATCTGAAATAGTGTAGTCATTAGAACTGCTGCTTTATATGCAGGCATTCACAGTTCAAGCCCCACTGAAGTCTTTTCACTTTTATATATGAAAGCAGTTGTAAATCAATATTTATGAATTAGAATGATATTTGTAAGTCATATGCCTCACTTATGGTAGTGTAGGGCTGGAAAAATGCCATAGGGAAATGTAAGAAACTTTTTCTATGTTTTTTTAAATAATTGTTTGCGGCCAGTTAAGCTTGCCACAGCTCTGCTGAAACAAGCTAAGGATTGCTTAAGCATGAAAATATAAGCAATCTTTAGCAACTGTAAGCTGTGCTTAGTTGGTTTAAGCCTTGCTAAGCAGATTTGCGCAGAGCTAAACACAGCTTAGCATATTTGAAAATCAGCCAATCACAGAAAAGGTTGGGAAAATGGCCTTATTTAAACTGCACAGGCAGGTATACAGCCATATCTCTTCAAGTCAGATCAGGGCAGCAACAATGGCAGGTGTAAGAGAGGGTGTTCACTTCCGGACTCAACGCTAGGGCATCCAGGTGTCCAGGGTCATGGTTAGACTCCTTATCAAAGACCATGAAGCTAGACTGCTGCAGTGCCAGTACCAGGCCTCCCGGTACAAAACAGAGGCCTGGGGTCATCTTGCATGCGATTTCACCAGAGCCACTGCCATACACCCAACTGGTGAGCAGGTGCGCCATCACTATGATGACCTAAAGCATCAGAGGGGTAAGCTCTTGGCTCAGTGGATCCAAGAGGCATGAGCGGAGGATGTCCCAGAAGTTTGTAAGTATCCAGTCTGTGTATTATTTAAAAATTGTATATGTTACCATACAGGTGTGCTTAATGTGTGTTCTTTCCCCATACAGCTTCCGATGAGAGGGCTGTGAACATTGATGCCCATGCACAGCGCCTGGTCTGACTGTGCCAAGAGTTTGGTGAGTACAGAAATATTTGTAATATCTGCTGTAATAAATCAGAAATAGTAAAGGTAAAGGAAAAAAAATATATACTTGTTTCCCGCCTTTCTAAGCTAGTATTTTCCAGTTTTCAGGTTAGTGCTGAATTCAGGGCTGTGTTACAAATCTCTGTGTTTGCCCATGCCTTACTTGGATAGCAGGAAGTTTCTCTGTTCACCTGTGAGAGAGGGGAGCTTTGAGCAGCCTATCTGTCCCTGGAGGAGTGGTTTCAGCCCAGAAATTAGTAGTTTATTGGCCATTTTGGGCTAATTTCTATCTCTTTCATTTTCCTGCTATAAATACCGTATTTGCCCGGTTTTGCATGCCGGGCAGCGTCGGTTAGCTAGGGTAAAGCTATTCCCGGCTCCACAAAGTCTCCTCTTCAATTTTTCCCTTGGAGCTAGACAAACTTTCAACTTAAGCACTCAAGCCATTGATTTCTCAGCCCGGCACTTGCTCAAAACTTATAGCAGGCACTTATAAACTCTAACACTTGACCCTCCTCTACTGTACAGATGGACAAGGCTCTCTATTCAACCTTACCAGCCATCCAGTAAAACAGTTCACTGTACCTATCCATGTATGTCCAAAGGGCAGTTTCATGTGTACTCTCCAGTCCAACTGGTGAATCTGGGCATTTTGAGGCAATGTTACAACTGCCTCATGTACACAGACAACCCTCTCCTCCTACCACCAAACACTAATACATGTGAGAGATGCAGTTATACAGCCAAACTAGAGGCTAAGCTCTCTTAACCCAAGGCTGGATCAGACAGTCAAGAGGAGAAGGGAAATAGTTGCATTACACTCCCAGTCTTACATAGACCCATTAAACCAGCACCGGCAAAAAACACACATACATACATGAAAACATACTCAGAGGCTCTAAATAAAAGTCTGCAAAACCAACAGAGACCTCCAAAGCAAACATCCAAGCAAACTCCAACCCCCCCCCAACAGAAACCATGAAACACATACTTCACAAAACCAGTGTGCCATACAATCACAGCCCTTAAGGCAAATTAATATACCCAACATACTAGTAATAGGTGACTATAGTCAGCCACACTGACGTCCCACTCACTAGGCTGAATAAGGAGAAGGTTACTGTTCGCTGCCTGTCTGGTGCCAGGATCTGCCACAAAACAGAAGCACTCAGGTCACTCCAGAGCAAGTGCAAATATGACTATGTTATTGTCCATGTTGGTGTGAATGACCTGAGCCATACCTCCCTGGACTACATGAAAAGAGACATGGAAGAGCTCTCTGATCACGTAGCCCAGGCCGGTATGACACTGACCCTGAGTAGCATCCTGCCCTAACCAAGAATGACAATATGGTATAAAGAAAAAATTCTCGATTTCAACAATTGGCTAAGTTTCTAATGTCATTCAAAGGGGATCCAGTGTCTGTCCACCTGGGATGACATACTTGACAAGCCACGCTGCTTCACTAGAGATGGCTTGCACCTGTCACCCTTAGGTTTTGAATACTGGCCAAGGCTTTTGCCACCCCCATAGTACCTTTTTTAGGCAAAGCTCAAAAGACAAACCCACCGCGTAAATAGCACAAATAAGAAAAAACTGAGGGTAATGCTACTCAATGCCAGAAGTCTAAACCTCAAAATGCTTACACTCGAGGCACTCCTCAGTATGAAGAAAAGCAATATATGTGCAGTAACAGAAACCTGGTTTAAGGCTCCAGAGAGCACCCCAGCACTTCCAGGCTAGAACTCATACCATACATTTCGGCCACAAAACCCAAACCGAAATACAAAGGGCACGGGCATATCCATATTCATCAAGGATACCCACACCTCCAGGTTAGTGGCACAGCATGATGCTTCAGAGATCATCCATGTGCAGCTAACAATGGGCAAAACTGCAATTCAAATTGTAGCTTGCTACAGATCACCCACCATGTCCCCGGACCCCCATTCCGCATTTCTGGAAACACTGGGAAACATAAAGGTCCTACCAAACACCCTTATATTGGGTGATGTCAATTACTCAAACATTAACTGGGAGAACTACTCAAGTACTAACTCCCTTGCCCAACTTTTCCTAAAATTTATAAAGTCAAATGCCCTGGTTCAACTGGTCGATACTCCCACTAGAGGTTACAGCATATTGGACCTGGTCATCACCAACATGGGCTACCAGTGTTCCACACCAGAGGTCAACCCCTTGCTGGTTAGATCTGACCATAAACAAATCACTTTGGATATCCATATTCCGTCCCCACCACCGGACAAAAAAAACACAGTGAAAAACTTTTCAAAAGCAAACTTCACATTACTTATGACTGAGGTGGAAAGTTTCAAAGCCCCCATGCTGAAGGATAACACTGTCCAAGCTGCAAAATCCTTTACTAATGCATTCCATGGGCAGCTACAAGAATGCATGGATCGTGCCATCCCAAGCAAAACCAAGACTCACTCCTCCAAGAAAAGGAAACCAGTCTGGTGGACTCCTGCCATAAACAAGCTATACAACAGAAGGAGGAAACTAGTACAGAAAAGAGTAAAATCCCAAGAAGGGAAGACATCCCTGATCAGTATCTGTAAAAAACTACAATCCCTTATAAAATCATCCAAGGCTAGATTTAAAAGAAAGATTGCCAAGAACTCCAAAGATAACCACAAGCCATTCTTTAGCTATGTCAAGAATCTAAGTGGCAATGCTCAGATCTGCTCGGAGTTAGTGCAGAATGGCAAAAAATACACTGAACCGACCGATATTGCCAACATTCTGGCAGACAGGTTCGGCGCAAACTTCACCCCCCTCTCACCCCCAAAAGAGCACATAACCATACCAGAAGAATGTAGAGTCCCTGAAATCACAGACACTCAGGGTAAAGCAGCCCTCTTCAAAGCCAGAAACACAGCATCAATGGGACTAGATGGTGTCCCAGGCTGTGTCCTACACTAGCTCAAAGACAAACTAACCCCTCACCTTAACACACTGTTCAAACTCAGCCTCTCCACAGGCTACATACCCATAGAGTGGCACTCAGCAACAGTTATTCTGCTCCACAAAGGTGGAGCCACAACAGACCCTGGGAACTTTCGCCCTATAAGCCTGACTAGCTTGGTCTGCAAGGCTATGGAGTGCATCATCATGGAACTTATTAACAGAGACATTGGGAACCTCCAAACTCTGTACCCTACCCAGTTTTGCTTTGATAAGGGCAGATCATGCCTCCTAAACCTGGTGGACTTCTTTGAGACAGTTACCAAGGCTATAGAGGAGGGAAAGATGGTACACACAGCCTACCTAGACCTTGCTAAGGCCTTCAACACCATTCCCCATTCTGGTATTATAGACAACTCATCAGCCTGAACATAAACCCCTACATCACAAGATATGTTGGCAACTGACTCATGGACAGAACCCACATGGTGAGAGTTGCAGAAGCTGGGTCCGACTCTAAACTGGTTACAAGTAGCGTTCCCCAGGGCTCAGTCCTAGGAACCCTCCTGTTCAGCATATACTTCTCAGAGGTACTGGCAAGCACAGGAGGACTATGGCTGACCAGGTTCACAGATGACTGCAAACTAGTGGCTATAATTGACTCTCTGGCTGACACAGACATCCTCCAAAAGTGTCTCACTGAGATGGATACCTGGTATCAAAATCATGGCCTCAAGCTAAATGCCAAAAAGTGCATAGTCATCCTCTTTGGATAAAACAAAGTACCCACAAACTACCACATAGGTGGTAGTCCCCTAAATACGGAAGAAGTAATAAGGGATCTGGGGACCCAAATAGATAGTAATCTCACCTTTGATAATCACATTGCCATAGTGGTTAGAAAATCCTTCTACATGGCCCACCTAATCACAAAAGGGTTCGCATCCAGATCAGAAGAGGTCATTGTGCCCCTTTACTCATCACTCATCAAATCCATCATAGAGTACAATGCCCCATTTGGGATGTACCTTACAAGACACCTGCAACAGCTGAAAAGACCACAGAAGTACCTCACCAAGAGGATCAATGGCCTCAAACAGATGCCCTATGCAGCTCGACTGAAGAATCTCCAGTTGTACTCAGTCGCATACGACCTACTCAGAGGTGATCTCTGCCTGACATACAAGGCTTTGTCCAACCCAGAATTGATGGACATGCTCCACCTAAAGAAAACCTTATCCCCTTGAGCCACACGTTGGGGATCAAAACCTCACCACAACAATACATAGGACATGCTGGAGGGATAGATTCCTGTCCCAGAGACTTCCCATGCTTTGGAACAAGATCCCAATCTACATTAGGCAGAGCTCCTCGCTAACACTCTTCAAAAGAAACCTTGAGGAGTGGATGGGAAACAGAAAGTTTACCTCAGAGATCACTTCAGTGGCTCTGCTGGACAAAGGCACAGGGAACTAATCTAAGGGGGCAGAGAAAGCCAGCACATTCTGGTTAGGTTTATAAATGCCTTCGGGCAGATAGCCTAGTACCCACCTATGAACCTATGAACCTATATATAATTGTGCTCTAACTGTACTGAATAAACGCATGTGTCAGACTGCCAGTGTTAGAACTCAGTAGTGCCAGCTGCTGTGTAATACAGAGTTTTGTAGCAAACAAGGTACAACTGAGGAGAGGAAGAGTAGGATATGTATTAGGCTGTCTGAAAGAACCTGCTAAAACTGCTGTGTCAGGGCTACTGTAACAGTTACAAATGAGAAGCAGTCATCCTGTGCAGATCATGCAGTAATACTAACTGTGGATTTCTCAGTTATAGAAAGTGGTATGTCAGAAATAATAAAGCTGACTACCACAAACTGTTGTCTTTCATTTGTTTTGTATCTAAAAATTGCAATTGTGTAGCTGTAGCAGCATGCAGTAACTGAAGTGAAGGGATGGAGCACTGTTCATCTGCATAGTTCAGAATGTGGATCTGAAATAACTGACAAAATGCAAAAGTAAATATTTTCTTCAGTAATGTCTTGTGCTGTGTTCCTGCCAGCATTGCCTTGTGCTAACCTTTGCATATCAGCTGTATGTAGCCATGAATATACAGGAAAGTATGAGACACTATGAGGTGCAGACTGCAAAAGTAAAGTGTGTTGAATTGATTCTAAATTGAAGTCTGTTTTATTAAAATGTCCAAATGTCTAGTGTTAATAATCTGCTCATATTGTATAAACAATAACATCAACAGTTTCTTGTTCTGCTGTTTGTTGTAGGTATTATGGAAAACAAATAAAAAGACGCTCAGAGACAGTTTTGCTAGTCCCATTTTGAGAGGCAATTTCATTGTAGCAAGTAGGGTGAATCAAAACAACAAGGTGTTTGAGCTCGCCTTCCCATTGCCCATTTCAGATGGAATGGACATTATTAGGCGTGTTATCAAGGGAAATTTGAAGGTGTTGCTTGGACATTCTGAATTGGCGAAAGACCTGGGTAATAAAACTTTGTTCACTTATAAAAAGGTATGTAACATAAGAAGTATACTTGAAAGTACTTCTAAGACATCACACAAGGGGGTTAAAGACCCTGTTGGGACTTTTGCTTGTGGTCATTGCAGGCAATGTAGATACATAGCCAATTCGGGTTCTGTTCAGCTGAAACATTTCAAAGAAGTTACTTGGGCAAAGGACAGGTTTACATGTGATTCTGTGGGTATAGTTTATCTCTCGGTATGTAATTCTTGTACCAGTTTTTATGTTGGCAAGACCATAAGGTCACTAAGTAGAAGGATTTATGAACATGTGTTAGCAGTGAGAAACAAAGACAGGAATAATGCACTGGCATGACGTTTTATTATGTAACAATTTTAAGAAATTTACATTCTTTGTTTTAGACAAAGTAACTTGCGGTCCTTTGGTGTATAATTTCAAAGCCTTATTAGAATGTAGGGAAATTGGGTGGCCATGGTGGTGCAGCGGTTAGTGTTGCTGCCTCAAAGCAAGAGGTTCTCTGGTTTGATTCTCGGCTGGGGTGCTTTCTGTGCAGAGTCTGCATGTCCTCCCTGTGGTCACATGGGTTTCCTCTGGGTGCTCTGGTTTCCTCCCAAAGACATGCAGTAGGTGAATTGGACGCTCTAAGTTGGCCCTAGGTGTGTGTGTGTGTGTGTGTGTGTGTGTGTGTGTGTGTGTGCCTTCTGTGGAAGGTTGGGCGCTGGGCTGGCAACTTGACACCGTAAAACTCCACTGCCAATCATGAGCTGATAGATGATCTGCTGTGGTGACCCCTAACCGGGAAAAGCTGAAAGAAGAATTAGAATGTAGGGAAATTAAATGGCAGATAGTTTTAAGAGCAGACTACCCTCCAGGACTAAATGAAACTATTAACATCAAGTGTTTTCTTCAGTTACAAAGGCTTTGATGTAGTGAGCCAAGTTGTTCACAAAATGGGCTTTATTTGATGAAACACTGTGTAGTATTTTGTTATTGTTGACTATTATATATATATATATATATATATATATATATATATATATATATATATATTAAAGTTTTATACATATGCAATGTTAAAAAAATTTTGTAGTGTATTTTTAAATTTTCATGACATCGCAGTAGCTATTTAAATAATTTATTTGAAGTATTTTGTCATTAGATGATTTTTTGCACATGAAAAGTAGTTAAAGGGTGGTTTCAAATTTTTGTATTTATTTTGATGAAGTTCATGGTGTTTTATTAAACAAACAAAAGCTTATAAGTTTTGTGGTCCTGCTCCTTCCTGGTCTTTGGTTTGCTGCTTTTTTCACTTTTTACTTTGTTCTTTGGAGTTGTTTGGTCATTTTTGGTTGATTTTGGAGGCATTTGGGCAGCATTATGGCAGAAAGTGAACTTGCACAGGACTGTTTATTGAACTTAACCACTCATTCAGTGTTAGACAAATCCCTTGTGTCTAATGAATATTTTATGGACAACATTATTGCTGCTATCCGTGAAGGCTTTTCTCATTGTCAAGGTAACCAAGGAGGAGGAGTTCAGCTACAGAGCAGTATTGCTAGTAGCATGCTTACTTCAGTACAACAATCCCTCACCCAGTCAGTTGACTGGGGGAAACAAAGCTGGAGGTGTTTCTTCATTCAGTGAATCCATCAATGGCGTTTCTCATACCAATAGTGTTGGGACTTCAGCTAGCACGATTTTACATAAAGATGTGGCTTCTCATGTTTTAATGAGTTTGAAAGCCCCTTCAAATTGGACAGTCATGAAATACAAGTAAGTGCCACTATTGACAGTAGCTGCTCAGAGGAGTTTGACATTTGCTAAAATGACATATTTTCTTTAGAAAAACTTTCCTTTAAAATGATTTCTTTGCCTTTAGAAGTGGTGTATTTAGAATGTGTAAGACTCTGCTGTGTACCTTGTGGCTTAAGATTATTTAAATTTCCTGTGTTCAACAAGGGGACACTTTTTACCAGCAATTGACTGACATTTTTAATGGTACTGGTGTCACCCTGATGAAAATGTTGGTGGCCCATTATAAATATAATATTACTAACTTAAAATCAGATATGGAAACTCTGGACATGAAAGTTAGGGGGTCCAAATGTTTCCAACACTTTTCTACTTTATATGAAGGTATTTCCATCAAAGTAGATAGGCAGAGGGTGACCATTATTAATAGGAAACAAAGAAAACTGAAGAGGGATTTGACTGCCTAAAAAGACAAGACTGCCTATCCTTTAACTAAACATTTTACATCAGTGCAAACTGTGAAACCAACTAGTTCATTTGATAGTACTAATGGTCTTACAGAGGCAGTTGCTTCTACTTCTAGTCAGTCCGATGCTGGCAATATGAATGTTGCTAATAGTTCTCCCAGTGTTGGTGCTGCTGTGTCCACAATGAATGGACCTTTTTTAGTGGACAAATCAGGGGTGCAGAGAACCCCTAGGTGGTCAAAAGAAGTTCAGGCCACACACAAGAATGAACAAGGGAAAAAAGGCAACAACAGGAACAGAAACAACAAAAAGAGAACTTAACTTTTTGTATAGACATTTTAAATTTGTCTGATGTTAACTTAGATGACACCTACAAAGTTTTACAATGTGGTTTTACATTTATTCCTTCTAACAAAGTGAATGTAGTAAATTTTTTTTTGGATTTGAAGTTTTACTTAAAGTTGAATTTGAAGTTCATTTTTGATGGTTTGCCTACTTCTGTTTTACCCACAGAACAATGTAAATGTAGAAGTACTTATAATCCTGCCTTATGCTCTTCCTTACAAGTTTTTGGTAAACTATGTGAGCAGCATTTCAGGGACATTAGTAGATGGTCCCACAGTACTGATAATCTTACTCGGGGAGAGAGGAAAGCATTAATTGACTTGGCTACTAACAAGGATCTGAGAGTAATGAAGGCAGATAAGGGTGGGGCCATAGTCATTATGCATACTGTGGACTATGAAAATGCTATGCTACAACTTTTGAGTGACCATAGAAACTACAAACAGGTCAATATAAATGAAGTTTTATTGTGTTTCAAGCGTATTGACACTTTATTTGATTTGTTTGCTCAAAGTAATATTGGACACTCAGTATACATGTTTTTACAGGTTGAATATCCGAAGTTAGCAGTTGTCTTTGGTATTCCTGAAGTCCACAAATGCAGAAGCACCCCCCCCCCCTTTTAGACCCATAATGTCAGCAGCGTACTCTAAGACTGAACCAATTTCTATTTGGTTACATACAATTTTGAACCCTGTTGTTCAAAGTTCAAGGTTTTATTTAAAAGATTCATGGCATCCATTAGAGTTGTTACATGAATTTAATTTGGAAAATTTTGATATGTCAACTATATTTTTTATAACACTTGATGTCACTTCCCTTTATACAAGTATAGATCAAGAAGCTGGAATTGATTTATTTAGGGAATATTTGACTGGTGATAATGATTTTGACAATGACATGATTAACCCTTTGTGTGTTTTGATGGAAATTATTTTGGAAAGTAATTTTTTTCAAGTTTGGAACTAGTATTTGTTAGCAAATCTCTGGTGTGGCCATTGGTTGTAGAGTGGCTCCCTCTTTTGCTAATCTAGTTATGGCTATGTGGGAGATGAAATTTCTTGTGACACATCCTTTGGCTAAGAACATTTTATTTTACAGGTGCTACATTGATGATTTTTTTTTTTTTGTGTGGCAAGGGAACCTTGACAGTTTCCAATCATTCTTGCAGGACCTGAATTGTTCAACCAGTTTCTTGAACTTTACCCTGGGAGGGTTTGGGGAAAATAATAGATTTCCTGTATATTTATTTGGAACTAATTGATGACAGTTTTAGTTTCAGTAGTAGTATCCATAGGAAATCAACCTTTGTTCATCAGTACCTACACAGGGACAGTCTTTACCCCCAACATATGAAAAGAGAGGTTGTCAAGGGACAACTTATAAGATTGAGTCATTTGACCAGTGAAGATTCTGTTTTTGATAGTGAGGTTAACAAGCTGACTGGATTTTTTATAGCCAGGGGATATGATTTGTTTTGGTTACGTAACATTGTTGCTGAAGTTATAACTCTCAGAGACAGTTTAGCTATTCCCATTTTGAGAGGCAATTTCACTGTAGCTAGTAGGGTGAATCAAAACAACAAGGTGTTTGAGCTCGCCTTCCCATTGCCCCTATCAGATAGAATGGACATTATTAGGCGTGTTATCAAGGAAAATTAGAAGGTGTTGCTTGGATATTCTGAATTGGTGAAAGTCCTGGGTAATGAACCTTTGGCATATAACAAGAAGTATACTTGAAAGTACTTCTAAGACATCACACAAGGGAGTTAAAGACCCTGTTGGGACTTTTGATTGTGGTCATTGCAGGCAATGTAGGTAAACATAGCCAATTCGGGTTCTGTTGAGTTGAAACATTTCAAGAAATTTATTTGGGCAAAGGACAGGTTTACATGTGATTCTGTGGGTATTGTTTATCTCACAGTATATAATTCTTATACCAGTTTTTATGCTGGCGAGACCATCAGGTCACTAAGTAGAAGGATTTATGAACATGTGTTAGCAGTGAGAAACAAAGACAGGAATAATGCATTGGCACATCAAGTTTTATTATGTAACAATTTTAAGAAATTTACATTCTTTGTCTTACACAAAGTAGCTTGTGGTCCTTTGGTGGGTAATTTCAAAGCCTTAATAGAATGTAGGGAAATTAAATGGCAGATAGCTTTAAGAGCAGACTACCCTCCAGGACTAAATGAAATTATTAACATCAAGTGTTTTCTTCAGTTACAAAAGCGTCGATGTAGTTGTTCACAAAATGGGGTTTATTTGATGAAACCCTGTGTACTATTTTGTTATTGTTGACTATTGTGTGTGTGTGTGTGTGTATATATATATATATATATATATATTTTTTTTTTTTTTTATTTATTTATTTTTTTTTTATTTTATTTATTTATTTATTTATTTATTTATTTATTTATCTATTCTATATTAGAACACCGAACTTTCAAAATGTTGAGTGATCTAATATCGACCCATTTTCAGTGAATGCTGTAAATATTGACGAAACAGAAAACCACATTTTTTCCTAGGGAAAGAATTTGGTTATCTTTCTGTTGTTTCAGTATTTTCAGCACTGTGGTGGAAAGTTACAGGTTGGGTTCAGTTAACTGTGCGATTGTGTGAACGTGAGGGTTAGGGCAGGTTAGGTGAGTTAGGGTTAAGCCGCGGGTCAGGTGAGTGTGCAATTGTGTGAACGTGAGGGTTAGGGCAGGTTAGGTGAGTTAGGGTTAAGGCGCAGGTCAGGTAATTGTGTAATTGTGTAGAAGTGAAGGTTAGGTCAGGGTAGGTGAATTAGGGTTAGGGCGCTGGTGAGGTGACTGTGCGATAGTGACAGACCTTAGGGTTAGGGTTTGGGTTAAGATAAGTGGATAGTTATTGGTGTATGTATAGTTTAGTGTAGGTTTAGGTGTAAGAGTTTAGGTGTATGTGTGTGGATTGCTGTTTGTTTGGTGTGCTTGTGTTGTGTGTGTGTTTTGGAACAGCAAATTTTTTCCCTAGGATATAGATATATATATATAATTTTTTTAGTTTTATATATATGCAATGTTAAAAAAATGTGTAGAGATTTTTTTAATTTTCTTGACATCACAGTAGCAGTTTAAATAATTTATTTGAAATATTTTGTCACTGGATGATTTTTTGCACATGACAAGTATTTAAAGGGTGGTTTCAAGTTTTTGTATTTATTCTGATGAAGTTTGTGGTGTTTCATTAAACAAATGAAAGCTTATAAGTTTTGTGGTCTGGTTCCTTCCTGGTCTTTGCTTTTCTGCTTTTTCACTTTTTACTTTGTTCTTTGGAGTTGTTTAGTTGTTTCTGGATCTGAAATAACTGACAAAATGCAAAAGTAAATATTTTCTTCAGTAATGTCTTGTACTGTGCTCCTGCCAGCATTGCCTTGTGCTAACCTTTGTACAGGAAAGTGTAAGACACTAAAAGGTGCAGACTGAAAAAGTAGACTGCGTTGACTTGATTCTAAATTGAAGTCTGTTAT
Organism: Protopterus annectens; assembly: GCF_019279795.1. Lineage (NCBI taxonomy): Eukaryota > Metazoa > Chordata > Ceratodontiformes > Protopteridae > Protopterus > Protopterus annectens. The sequence continues at coordinate 1,202,791,621 of NC_056731.1, forward strand.
ATTAAAATGTCCAAATGTCTTGTGTTAATAATCTGCTCATATTGTATAAACAGTAACATCAACAGTTTCTTGTTCAGATGTTTGTTGTAGGCATTATGGAAAACAAATAAAAAGACATTTGATAAAAAAGTAGTGTGTGTAGAAATGTATGTACTAGACAGAAATACCCAAGTAACAGACATCAGTGGCTCAGTCTGATTAGGGCAAAGGTATATGGTTCCCTTTTGCACACACACTCCATGGTTCTAATCCAGGGACTGCTACTAACTGGTCTTTCTATATCTACAGCTGTAAACTTGAGTATTGGTAGAAACACTAATCTGTTTTGAACAGATTATTTTCCCACAGGTAAAGAAATATTTGAAGAAGCAGTTTGATGGGTATATGTATGACATGTGTACAAATGTTCTGTTGAGCAGCCCCAGTCCTACAAACAGAAGCAGGTTAGCCATCTACACTATGCAGTCTGGCCAATACAAGCCTCTCAAGTGTCACACTGTCATGGATAGTTTCCCCTGTTGCCAAAAAAGCTGCACCCAGATAACATCACAATACAAGTATGCCAAAAGCGCACTAACAGAACAGTAGGACAGGGAACACACTGTTACTTGTACCAGTAAGTATGACAAGTATGAGTCCCCTATACTTATGTATGTAGAGTTGTCATACCTTGCCCCATAGTACTCCAGGTGCACATATGTACATGCATGTATGTGCTGTAGTAGCTGCATGGCCCAGGCAGAGGTTAAGGAAAGGCAGAACTGTAGAGTACTGAACAGTAGTGTATTGAGAAGCATCACTGAATGCAGTTGTTAATGGAATTATTTTCTCTTCGCCCTTCCACTCATCTGCTACAATAATTGCAGAAAATGTAATGAGTATGTTGTTACCAAATTTTACTATTGGGACCTTTGTTCCATTTTGGTTATTATATTTGAAATTGTGTGCATGCTAACATACTACTATTGGGACCTTTGTTCCATTTTGGTTATTATATTTGAAATTGTGTGCATGCTAACATACCTTGTTGAATAACCATTGTTGTTGGCCTGTTGCCATATATATAACTGGTATGCTGTTGCAATCCTGACTGCCACTCCATTTCTGCATGTGTTATGTTTGCCATGCCACTGTTACAATTCCATTGTTCTAGGTCAACTAGGACACCCATGCATGCTGTGTTGACTAATGTTTAAATGTTTTGTTCATGACTAACAGATACACCTTGTTAATTCTCACTTCATGATACTTTTGGGTAAGCCAATCCTGGTGGATCCGCCTCTCCCACCCCACCTGGCTGAAGCACCGGGTCCCAGCACATCTGGGACCCAACCCGGACTTATCTCAGCTGCTGGTCCTGCACCACCCTTGGGTTTGACTGTTGCAGGGGACGGGGCTCATCTTCCACGTGCATGCGGGCATGGTGAGGATGTTGTCACCCAGCAGGAGGTCCATGGCATGGTGCACAGTGTCCTCCAGTCAGACCTGGATGAATGAATGCACCAGGTGGAGGGCAGACTGGCACAGCTTGAGGGGCAGCCGGCCCCTCCAGCTCAGCTCCCAGCACAGCCATCTTTGGGGTCATGAAGAAGTAGCAGTGACTGCCATTGCGTGGGGACATCAGTCCCACTGATACCATCTAGGGGGCTCATGGGCATCTGATTCCCAACCACCCTCCCTGTCCAAGGTGTCCCGCCATTTGTCACACACCACCCCTGTCTGCTTGTCTTGTGTGTCTTGTCTGTCTGCAAATGCAACCTCTCTTACCAAATGTTCCTATCCACACTTACCTACACTCTTTCCCCAACAACCCACTCTCACCTTTAAAAAAAAAAAAAGGGCATCTGTCCCAAAAAAAAAAAAAATACGTCCCATATATAGCTCTGCATTTCACCCAGAGACATGGTCCCCTTATTAATCTACTCCACTAATTATCATAATTTTATGTCACCTACACCCTTCTCTGTGGGGTGTGAGGCTCTAAATTCAAAATTGCCCACAGTCATATCAACTGTTGCTGTCGAAGAAATGCAGAGCTGTGGTCCTTTCCTACACCTGTTCTGCACATCCCTAGATACCTCTCATCTTGGTTTACACCCTGCTTGCCCCAATTTGACCACTTTCCTATTGCCCTTTTTTCTTTTCTTTATTTAAAATTATTGCAGGTTTAAGTGGACCTAAGCAAAGCCAAGCGGACATAAGCATATCTTAGCTTTGTTTAAACCTGTGCAAACCCACTTACAACTGCTTAAAAGTGCCTTAACCCATCTGTATCCAACAGCCCTTGTTCTTCCCAGCAACAAAATAATCAGCCTTGCAAACTTGAACCCAGGACCCTGCACACCATAGCAATAGCAATCTACCACTAAGCCATCCATGCTGTAAATGTGTGTGGTGTTTTCAAACATATAATTCAGTAGTCATTCAACTGTAGGGAAAGGATTATGTAGAAGTAGTCACGTTTTATATATACATACACATGTATATGTGTATGGAGATGAATATACATATGGACAAATACATAATATATGTACAGATATACATATGAAATATAGACATATAGAAATACATGTATAGAGAGAAAAAAAAACTGTTCTGCCTTGCAACAAAAGTATCAGCCCTATCAAGTCTTGAACCCAGGGCACTGTACACCATAGTGAGATCAATGTACCACTACATCATGTGAGCTCCAGCAAATGCTAATGTATTTGCAAACATATCAGTCAATAGTCATTCAACAGTAGGGAAAAAAACTGTTCTGCCTTGCAACAAAAGTATCAGCCCTATCAAGTCTTGAACCCAGGGCACTGTACACCATAGTGAGATCAATGTACTACTACATCATGTGAACTCCAGCAAATGCTAATGTGTTTGCAAACATATCAGTCAATAGAGTCATTCAACAGTAGGGAAAAGATTCTGTACAATCATTCAGGTTTTCTATATTTACATGTATTTGTGTATGGTGATGCATATATTTAGACAAATATAGGCACAAAATATATCTATAGAGATATACATGTAAAATATATACATATATACATAAACATATATATATAAAACCGTATATAAATACATACACACACATGTATACATATGTAGAGATAACATATATCTAAATATATAACAACTACAAACAAATGCAATCTGACGTTCATGCTGCTTACCACTAGAAGTCTAACTCTCTAAAGGCACTCACTTGAAGCACTCCTTATTCACAAAGGATATGCACATGTCCACAATGGTAGCCCAACAAAATGCATCACAGATACTGCAGGTGTAGCCAACATAGGATAAGATAGGTTCTCAACCATGTCCCAAGAGTCAAACCCACATTCCTAAGCACACTGGAGAATATTACTGTACAACCTAACACTATCATACTGGTTAACCTCAACTACCTCTCCATTAACTGTGAAAGCTACCCATGTAGAAATGCACTTGCCCAATGTTGCCTGGAATGCATCCATTCTAATGGCCAGGACCAGCTCATTTCTACACCCACTACAGGTAGCAACATTGTTGACCTAGTCAGTACTAACATGGGTGACTGTTGCTGTACACCAATAGTCAACTCTGCCATGGTTTGATCTGACCACAATGTCATCACCTTAGAAATCCACATCTCTCCCACCCCCCTGCAAAGATAACCACCATGAAAAACCTTTCCAAAGCCAACTTTAACCTCTAAAGATCAGAGGTGGCTAACTTTATGGCACCCATGCCAATGGAGACTAGTTGCATGACTTCCAAACACACACCAATGCAGTATGAACATGTACACAAATGGATGGATTCCACCATACCCAATATAAACAATGCACTCCCCTCCAGAAAAGGGAAGCCAATGTGGTGGCCCCTGCCCAAACTACTCTACAACCATAGAAGGAAACTGATATGGAATAAGGTGAAGTCACAACACTGGAAAAAAATCCTTATGTGCCTCAACACAAGATGAGATTCCTCAAAACTCTCTAAAGCTACCTGTGAAAACAGAATTGCAGCACAATGTAAATAATCCACAAGGCCTCCTATAGTTATATAAAGAATCTCTATGGCAATACCAACATGTGCTCTGAGCTACTGCACAATGTTATCTCCTATACTGAGGCAGGAGATCTTGCCAATATACTAGCACACAGATTCAGTGGCAACTTTACCCCTCTTCCCACCCCCAAAGGGCCAATCTCAATACCAGTACACTGCCAGGCACCCAGTAGTACTGCTGCTTTGGTTAAAACACCACTGTCCAAGGCCAAGAATACAGAATATATTGAATCTGGCAATATCCCTTGCTGTCTTCTGCATGAACTACAGAGTGAACTGACACCTCACCTGTGTGCCCTGTTCAATCACAGCCTCACCTCAGGCTTTGTCCCTACTGGCTTGTGCACTGCTACAGTCATCCCTCTCCACACAGAAGGTGTGGCTGTAGACCCTGAGAAGTATCATCCCTTTAGCCTGACAAGGCTGTCATGCAAAGCTATGGAACACATCATCATGGACCTAAGAAACAGGGATATAAGGGAATCTCCAGACTCAGGATCCCACATGGTTTGCTTTTGTGAAGGGTGGATCATGCCTGTTCAATTAACCTGGTCAACTTCTTTTAGTCAATCACCAAAGCTGTGGATGTAGGCAAGGTGGTTCATACAGCCTACCTCAATCTGGCCAAGCCCTTTGATAATATTCCCCACTCAGGGTTCATGGATAAACCCAGTAAGCTATGCATCAACCCCTATAACAGTAGGTGGGTTGAAAATGGTCTCACAGATAGAACCCACAGTGTGAAAGTAGCTGAGCTCAAATCAGACTGCTGACCAGTCATGTGTGGAGTTCCACAGGGTTCGGTCCTGGGTCCTCTCTTTTTTGGTATCAATTTTTCTGAAGTCCATGCCAACATGAAGGGACTCTGGCTGACAATGTTTGCACATGATTGCAAGTTGGGAGCTATTAACTACCTAAGTGATGACATCCTACAGAAAGGCCTCACTGAGACCAATGGCTGATGTCAGAGCCATGGCCTTAACCTCAATGTCAATGAATGTGCTGTCATTCCCCCTTTGGGATGTCAGGCACTACTGGGATGTAACAGCACCAAATATCAGACACCATTGTGAAAGTGCATACCCTTAACCAATTCCACCACAGTCACATACCGGTCAGGTGAACAGTAGAGTATATGGACTGTGTGAAGAAATGTATAATAGTTTTCCAGTCACACACTACCCCTACATGTAATGGTCCAATTTTCAGTGTAGACTGAATCATGATCATGGTACAGGACACGTCTCAGTCTGCTGCTACAAAGACATGCAGCCAATAGACCAGCAGACACTGGAGCAGCATGCACAGTCGGATAAAAAAGGAGCCACAACACTTGCATCTACCCCCCCTCCATACACAGCCAAAATAACATGTGCACATGAAATGTGTACACAATCCTGACAGTCTGTCAGCAATGCCCAGATATACACAGACCTCTCAAATGTACAGTTCACGTCAGAATGTACAGGCTCAGGACTGAGATCAATGGCCTCTTCCCTGTAACATGTCTGTGGGTCTACTACATCACTGGGATGGTAGGAGGAATGAAGGCAAAAAATAATGCTACTAAATGCATCTGCGCTTCATAGTGCATGACATCTGGACAAAGCCTGACATCATTTGGGGACAGAGGCACGAACTCAGGCATAGATTGGACATATTGGTGTCAGACATTTAGACAGTTGCTGATGTTACTGGGTTTGTTGTAACATAGCTTTATGAGGAATATTAAGGCAGTAATAGCAACGGAGTTTAGTATTTCCCGACTGCAGTCCCCAGAGTCCCTGACTGATTTTTCCAAGGACAACAACTGTCTGAGGAACAGACAAACATGTGGCCAGTCTATGGACAGCATGCCAGTGGAGAGGTATGTCACAAACATAACACTGTCAGATGTGAAGTCACTCACTAAATACATGTCCACACAAATCCTGTCAACCTATCAACCCACCATATGTATAACAGCACTGATGATGACATAGAATCTGTTTACAATTCTGGAGATATGTCCCCCATGTTGTTGTACTGTCTCCAGATGTTCTGTCCTGTCTGAAGTATTCCCACCTACTGTCTGTGAATCTGTAGCCCACCACCTCTGTAATGTCCCTCCCACAGGCAAGTAATAGCGCCAAGGCCCACATGATAGATGTCCCATTTGTTGGAGCTAGGAGCAATGCCCAGGCCCACAGCACAAAGCTATGTGGGCACCTACATAGTTGTATGGCCTTACTAATACCTGACATCTGCACAGAGGACAAGACAGGAAGTGGACAGCAAACATGTGCATTAGGATTAATGTCCTGAAGAATAGGAGTCGGAAACTGAAATGTATGCCATTACTACATGACAGCAGTCCTCAATGACATGGGCAAAAAAATATAGTACTCTACAGTTAATATAATAATATCATATTACTATCCAATAGGATATACATAAAAATGTACAGCTGAAACACCAAGAACAAGATAGCTTAGAACTCAAGAGTCCCAGCTCTGCATGCAGAGGTGCATAGTTGGAGTACTGCAATAGACAATCTAATTTTACATGGAAAAGCAGTGTCAGCAGTACTAATTTCATAATACAATATGTGTGGAATCATATTCAACAAAAGTGTACTGTAGCTGGTGTAACATTCAAGTGTGAGTGCATATAACATGTGCTACTACCCATGTATAAAAAATAATAAATAAAATAACATGTGATACTACCCATGTATACTCAAGTGTCCTGTACAACATAGCCACACCTCTTGCTACTACAATGAGAGCACATAAAAGCATGTTATGTGCAGGAAATTAAATAAACTTATTACATGATATCATTAATTATTACTCTGTTATAAGACTGGAATGTGAGCAATGGTTACCAGGGCTAAGCTATGCTTAGCAGGTTTATACATTGCTTAAATATGAATGAGAGCAAATAATTAGCTCTGCTAAGAATATTTTCACACTGGTAAGCATCGGTAAGTGAAACCTACAAAGTTTAACCACCTATCAGTTTATCCATGTTTTAGCACCGCTTAGGTTTGCGCAAACCCACTTGCAACTGCTTAAAACTGCTTTAATCACTCTATTGCCATCAGCCACTGTTCTGCCCAGCAACAAAATAATCAGCCCTGCCAAGTCTTAAACCCAGTACCCCATACATTAGAGTTAGAAAACATCCCACTACACCATCTGAGCTGTATAGATTGCTTTTTTCTTTTTCTTTTTTTTTTCAAGCATATCATGCAACAGAGGCATACAACAATAGTGAGAAAGTTCTGTGGAAACATTCATGTGTTGTATATAGACATATCTCTCTCTCTCTCTCTCTCTCTATATATATATATATATATATATATATATATATATATACAGTTATATATATATATATATACAGTTATATAATGTGCAGTGCAACCATACCTCAGAACCATATATATATCAACCTCTTAGTGTAACAGTAATGAACAAAGGCTGTACAAAGGGCAGGAAATGGGCCACATATAGGGACATAATCAGAATATTGCTGTCATAACTGAACAGTTCTACAGCAACAGGATGTGTATCAGCAGAACCATATGAATAATTTGAGGATGGGAACTCGCAAGTATTTCATTATTCACTGACCTATATTCTTGGATCATAACAGTATTTCCCAGACAAATACAAATAAACTGTGGAACGGAAACAAAGTATGGGCCAAATACCTGGACAGTCGACAAACAGCCTGGGAGTGGAGAGATATGCTTACAATCCTTATACACAAATTACATGAGTAGATAAGCTGAGAAGGTTGTCGTACTAACACTATTACGGCTAACATATATTGACAGAAATATCACCTTAGTGCATTTTTTATGCAATGTCCTGAAGACAAAATTACCACCGTAACGAATACAAGCAAATGTAATCTGAGGATTATGCTACTCATTGCCACATGTCTAAATCTCAAAATGCACTCTCTCGAACCACTCCTCAGAAATGGAGAACATTGACATCTCTGCAGTAACAGAGACCTGGTTTAAGCATCCAGAGAACACCCCTCTGCTACCAGGCTATACATCATACCACACGTTTTGGTCCCAAAACCAGGACTGAAGTCCTAAAAGTGGTGGTGTCCTGATATTCATAAAGGATATGCACAACTCCAGAGTAGTAGCCCAAAATAATGCATCAGAGATACATCAGGTACAACTAACACTGGGCAAGAATTACAATCCAGGTTGTAGCCTGCTATACATCCCATACCATGTCCCAAGACTACCACTCCACATTCCTAAACACCCTGGAACATATTAAGGTATAACCCAATACCCTTATACTGGGGGACTTTAAATAATTGGGGGACTTTAAATAATTGAAATGACTGAAGAGAGCTCACTTTAAATAATTGAAATGACTGAAGAGAGCTCACAGAAAACAAATCAGCCAGTAAGCCACACAAATTATTATACTCTGATGCCTTGGACAAAGCCTTCAAGTAGTACAATGCTACAAAGCATACTTGCCTTGAATGCAAGAATCAATAGGCACATAATGACATATTTAATTCAACAGCCCCCAATTATAGTCCTCATTCAACCCCGCCAGGGGAAAAAGTATCAAATGTTAAAATGTAAATTGATCCTTTACATAACAATGGTTTATTTGTAACTGTTCTATCAAACTGGCAGACTGTTTACAAAACAGTACTCTGTAACCCACTACTGTCCCTATGAAGAAATGTATCAAAATGTACAGCTATAGACCTTTTGTGTTTCCATTTAGTAATATCTCTCACATGTACTGACAGCCTACTTTTAAGACATTTAATATTCCTCCCCACATACAATGTGTTACAAGGGTATCTAAGAGTATTCTCAATACACCAACCTCTTGACTGTACATGGTTACACATGTTGTCCAGCCTTTGCACTCATATGTATGGCCTTTACCCCAAAACATGTGTGGGATTCCACATCACTGGGATGATAGCACAAATGACAGCACTAACTAATGCTAGACCATACCTATCAACCTCTTACCACATGACATCTGGACAAAGCCTGACATAAAGTGGAGGACAGAGGCCAAAACACATAGCCATATTTGAAATATTGCTCTTATATACTAAGAAAGTTGCTGGTGTTACAGGATTGGTTGTAACATATCCTTTTTGATGGATATGAAGTCATAAACACAAATGGATGTTGCCATTTACTGATAGCAATCACCAGAGTATGCCACTGATTTGCCAAGGGAAACACCTGTCTGAGGAACAGACCAAACATAACAGGCAAACCTCTGGCCATTATGTGGACAGCTCTACAGTTGAGAGCTATGCAGACACATACCTTTGTCAGACTGAAATCCATGCAGAACTAGCATGTACACAACTCTGTAAAACTAGCAGTATTCAAAGCATATAACAGTCATACTCGCATTCTGTCCCTAAGTCTAGAACCTTCTAAAAACATTTAGTTGGTCTGTCTCCACAAGTCTTGTTGTAAGTGGTATTCCCACCTGCTGTCTGTAACACTGCTGCCCACACACCTCAAGGATGTCTTCGTTACAGGCAAGATAAAGGGATAATGCTCTCATGAAGTACTCATTTATAGGTGTGGGTTGCCATAAAATTGGCTATTGGAAGAGCTACACAGCTGCTCTGCATGCAATTAGCAAGTGGGGAACACCAATTGGTGCACAGGCCATCACCTGGTCATGAGCATCACCTACAAAAGCCATGCTGCCACCTATTCAAGCCAGCTCTATCCCTGTATATGAGAGAGAGAGAGAAAAGAAAACGGAAAACAGAAAAGAGATGAACAACAACAAAAAAAGGTATGTGAAACATGTAAGCATGTAATTGAATGTAGTAGTTGGTCTGTAATAATGTGAAATATGATTTTGAAAGAATATATGTCCCAGCAAGACTTGCTGCACTGATGTCCTGCTGAGCAGCTGCTATGGCCATAGCATCCGGCACTGTCTGCAGTGGGAGAGATCACAGCCATATCTCTCAAATGTACAGATCTTCACAGACTGTCCAGATTTTACCATCATAGCTTTTGGTCTGTTCCTCCTGAAATCTGTACTTTTCTGGCAAAATTTGAGAATTGAAGTCATTAAGTAATGACAAACACTTGAGTTTAAGACTCCACATCCACCAGAAAAGTTATGGTAATGCAAAATGTATTATTCTACAAACTTGTTATGTTTGTAACAGGAATATTTAAAGTCTGTCCCTATTTATTCTCCCATAATTTTAGGCTTTGCCCAGATGTGATGCTCTAAGAGGTTGAGAGGTGGGATCAGCTCGGGAGCCTGACTCACCCTGGGAAAGGACAGCTCACATATGACAACCACTGGAGTGTCTGCCAAATAGTACTGACTGTGCCACCGCTAGTCCAGTTAATGGGATGTTGTACATATCCATATGTTACCTGTTAATATGAATATGATACATGCTTGTCTTGTAAATCTAACAGACCTAATAGGGCATGTGCATAGTAAAGTACTGTTGCAGATGTGTGTGTGTTGAACTGCATGTGATATATTGAATTAATAACATTCAACTGTACTGTGTTCTGCTGGACAATAAGCACATTTGTAACTGATATCTGAACTCACATACACGTATACATGCGTTATGTCACCCAAACCATTGGCAAGTCTGTGAGCAATGACATCATAATATAATAGCCTACTTATGACTGTTGGACATCATTTAGGTTATCACAGTGATGTCAAAGCCTACTGTGCAATTGACTTACTAATGTATGGTGCAGCTATATTAATACAGTATCAATACTGATTTCCCCTTTGTCACCCATTTATGTGTGCCATTGTCCAGAAGTCCTGCTATAACAGGTTGAGAAGAATGATTGAGCAGCAAGGCTGTAAATACAGTGTGCCACACTAACATATAACAGAAATGTATACCAGGTATCCCCTGAGCACAAGTATGCATGCGTATGTTCAACTGGAAGGCACAAAACTAATAACATGGGTTGCAAGCCGTCAGGAAGATAGATAGTACATGTTGCACATGTGTGTAATATCAGTGTCAGTGCCAGGCATAAATGTGTACAGCTATTGGTTGTTGCATTGCCCTGATACTGATATGGGTACTAGAATAGGCATGATTATCAGGTAGTAATTGGAGAAGTGTCCAAATGTGTTATGACCCTCTGTCCATGTCTACCACTCATAACTATATGAACACCTATATACAGTGGATATCAAAATTGTACACACCCTTGTTGGAATGCCAGATTTGTGTGTTGTATGACAATGAGACCACAGAAAATCATTTTAGAATGTTTCTCATCTGGAATGTTACCCATAACCTGTACAATTCTATTGAAAAACAAAGCTGTTTCAAGGAAGGTGAGCAACTATTGCCAAGTGAAGATGTGCCACGATGTTAGAGTCTAAACCAATATGAATGAATGTTGTAATCATCTCAACAGGTGCTTACACAACATATCAGTTTAAGGGTGTGCACCCTCATTCAACTGGCTTTTTGCACTGATTATTATTTCCATATGTTTAGCAGAACAGATTGTTATGTTTCTAATTCAATTGTACAGGATATAGGTCACATTAAAGATGTGAATTGTTCTGAAATGGGTTATTGTGGTGTAATGTTTCAATTGCACAAATACCTTGCATTGTAACAGGGGTGTGTACACTTTATATCCACTGTAAATGTATGGACTCAACAATACCTGACCTGTAAAACCAGTGTACACAAAGGTAGACTAATTCACTTTGGTGGACAGCAGCAATACATAATAGGTTGCCATATTGGCTGTACAGAGACACATACGTGCAGGCAACACCTTGGAAGCAAGTCCACCTCTATCTGAGCAAGCATGTAAGTTCAAAGGTGACTCCTTGTAAGGCTGACTACTACTACAAATGAGACATACCCACACCATCAAGGCCAATTGCAACAGTGTATCCATATATGTTGTCAGTCTCCGAGGCAACAGCACAAAGTCACCCTGTAGTGGGGGTAAAGCACACCTCATACACACATGCCACAGATATAGGCAACTTCCATCAGACAGGTCAGGTGGGAACATCTACACCCTGTCCACTCCATTTGTATAGGTGGATATGTTCATCAACCACACTCCTCCCCTCATCAATGGTGCGCATGTACATATTTCCTACTGATAGCAACAACAGCAAGTCTCCATGGGGCATCATAACATCACTGTCTGCCTCCTACATGAACTCAGGCATGTGCTCACAGCTCCATCACACACTACAGTCAAACACAGAATTGCCACCATCCACACACCATCTGCATGCAAGATGACTAATGTCATCCATTTACACAGACCTGAATGAGGAATGACAGATTATGCAAACAACTTGGCCTCATTGTGGGCAATATGACTAATCAGGACCAGGAGTGTAATGCAAGCTGATACTGTGCTGATAGATTACAGGGGTATGATGTGGTTGTTAGTGGTGGCTACTGCTGTCTACTGGTATTCATGGTACAAGTGCAGGTTCTGGAGATACTGTTGCCAAATGTATGGGGTCCTGATGTGTTTCCCTGTTAGTGTCTACCAAGTGAAATGTCACATCACCAGCGGGAGATCTTTTCACCAGCGGAATGCAACCTGATAATGGAAGCCATAATATAGAACCACACACTACTGTTGGGCCAAAGCCAGGAACATCTGCGGGAGAGGACCACACTGTGGGAGGACCCTGTCTCCAGGGTAAATTAGGTGGGCCTGCACACATGTACATATGAACCGGTGCGGCATTATGCCACCAACCTCATACATCATGCCTGGCAAAGGGCTGCTTCCGTGGCCAGGGACTCCACAACCACATGCGGGAGGCCAGCAATGTAGCCCCCACTGTCACCAAATGAGGAGCTTCTTTCCAAGTTTGGGCCACCCATCACAGTACAATACTAAGGTACAAAGCCCCACTTGCTGGAATTGAGTGTCGCATGCGCAATGGACAAGGAGCATGCAGGTAAGGTCCCAGTGGGGATTAGTAGACTACTGTATGAGACATACTTGTATCTGTGCAGCATCTACATGCATGTGCCAGGTCTGATTGCAGTTGAGGATGGGGATTTCAAATGCACAAAAGTGCAAATCTATGGTGGGCAGCAAATTGTGTTGTACTGTAAATGTGCAGACATGCTGCAGCCATCCTTTTCCAAGGGCACATGTGAGTCTGCTGACAATACCTCTCTCCCACAACTATATAGGTCACTCTGGACTGCATATGGGACAGCAGCCTGAAGCTGGTGGATATGGAATTGTTCGGTTGTGCTTTGCAATACCCCAGGCATGTGGAGGGCATGCAAGTTATCATGCACACAACTGTGACTAATAGCCATGGCTTTATGTGCATGTTCACTTGTGGTGGGGTTAATTGTAAAAGTGGTCACCACAGGGGTCTATCTGAAGAGAATGTAACATTCCTGTAGCATACCTCATAACCTATCGATGCAAGACATCTGGACAGATACCTGCAAAATGTGTTGGACAGACTAAGGTGGGACCATGTGTGAAACATTACTGTTATACAGTGGATATCAAATGTATACACACACCTGTTAAGATGTCATTTGTTTCTGAAATATAATGATTGAGACCACAATATATCACTCCACACCTTTCTCAACTTTTAATGTGACCATGACATGAACAATTCACTTGTAAAACCAAGCATCTGGACTCATGTATTGCACATACAAGACTGGACGAGTGTGAGGGTAGCAGACATTGTAGCAGTATGATGTGTCAGTCAGGTATAATACCTGATGCTGGCATATGTGTCAGTACACTCACTGTGGCCTGCTTGGCAACTATCATACATGGGCATTGTTAAGGCAGACAGAGCACTAATAGGTTCCAAACACATATGTGCAGAGGACTGATATGGCCTGCACAATGGTTTCACATGCTGACTGTGAGACAGATGCCATTACCGCACAATATAAAGTAATGGCATTAGGAGGTGGTCACCTGCCATGTATGGTACACACATCAAAATGGTATCACACACACACACACACACACACACACACACACACACACACACACACACACACACACACACACACACACACACACACACAAAGATTAGAACTCCTACCTATCTATGTCTACTATAGTGTTACGCAATTATCAGATGCACCTCAGAGCTTATACAATTTTACCTCATCCAAAGGTACTTGTAAGGTGAATGGCATCAACAGGGCTACTAAATTAGGATGGGTATGGTGTTACACAACTCAAAATGGTATAAACTTGCCAGTACATGATTCTCTCACAAACAGTTGCCAGTATTGAGATGGGAATGCCTGCCTATCTAGTTATTTGTATTATGGTTTCACGCAGTCAGCAGATATGCTACACAGCCTACGCAATCTCACCTTGTCCAAAGGTACTTCTAAGGTGAATGACAACAGCAGCAGTAGTAAAGTAGGGTGGGGGAAGTGTAATGCATGGAACACAAATAAAAATGGTATAAGACACACAGTATCCAATTCACACACACGCTTGCTAGTATTGGGATCAGAACTCCTGCCTATTTAATTATTTCTACTATAGTGTTACATAGTTATCAGACCTGCCACAGAGCTTGTACATTTTCACCTAGTCCAAAGGTACTTCTAAGGTGAATGACATCAACAGGACTTCTAAATTGGAGGGAGAGGAAGTGTAAATGGTGGTACACAAGTCAAAAATGGTATAACCCACACAGTGCATGATTCTCTCTCTCACACACACTTGCCAGTATTTGGATGGGAACTGCTGATTATCTAGTTATGTCTACTATAGTGTCACACAGTTACTACACACACTACAGAGCTTACTAGACTTACAACTGGCCAAAGGTGCTGATAACTGCACAGCTGAGGTAAAGTATTAAAGGTGGCAGGAAGTCTGCCTTCAGTTTCTACCATACATTATGTTAGTTCTTTTTGTCTTGCACTTCAAATAGCATTATAACTTTGCACTTCAACATGTTATTGTATCAATAAGTGTATCACACCGGGGAACCTTCAGTAGTACTTGTTTATCACAAAATTAGCCACAGTATGTACTACTTATGACCACCCCTCCTGGCATGATTGAATTGCGGTTTTCTTTGCTGTCACCCATTAACCTGGTGCACTTGTCCATTCTGAGGCACTGTTGCAACTGCCTCATGTAAACAGACAACCCTCTCCTTTAAACTTCAAACACTCACACCAGTGAGAGTTACCCCTATATCACCAAATGTGGAAATATGCACTCTCCAGCAACGACTGGACTAGCTGGTCAAGAGAATGAGATCAACACCTGCACCACACCGTGTGGATGACATAGCTCACCATAACACCCACTATGACAGCCCTGACATACACTGAAAAGCCACACACCCACCTTCACTGAGGCACTCAATGAACATTTGCACAGACCAGCAAGACCCACACCCACTGAGACACCATGACATAGCACATGCCAAAGGACACCTATCTCACCTACACAGTGTGCCCTCAACCTAAGCTCCTAAGGCTGACCACCTTGCAGAATTTAGTGATCATGGGTGACTCAGTACTGCAGCACACAGATGTCCCACTTACTGTGTTGATTACGGAGGAGGTAACAGCCACCTGTCTATCATGTGTCAGCATCCAGTACATGTTGCACCCAGTCAGGCCACTCCACAACAGCTACAAGTATCACTCTGTCATCATCCATGTGGGTGTGAATGACCTGAGATGCACCTCTCTGGGCTACATGACAAGAGACATGGTTGAACACTCAGATTATGTCATCCAGGCAGGTGTGACAGTAGCCCTGAACAGTATACTGCTGTCACCCAGAATGATGCTGCAGTACTATCAAAAAATAATTAACACCAACATTGGCTTACATGTTGTGTGTCATTCTCAGGGCATAGAGTATCTCTCTGCTTAGGATAATATGATTGACAGACCTCAATGCCTTGCCAAAGATGTCCTAAATCTGTCAGCTCTGGGTTTCCAGGAACAGGGTAAGTGTCTTGCCACCCCTATAGTGCCTTATTAGACAGTGTTGCAAATCAAATAACCACCGTAACAGCTAGATGTGTATGCAATCTGACGGTCATGCTGCTCAACAGTAGATATCTAACTGTTAAGATGCAGTCACTCAAAGAACTCCTCAGAGCGGAGGACATTGACAGTTGTGCTGTAACGGAGAGGTGGTTCGCAGCAGCAGACAGCAGTCCTGCACTAAAAGGCTATGATGCATTCCACAGCTGTCAGCACCAAAACATGGACCACACTTCCACAGGTGGTGTTGTCATCTCCATATCCATAAGGAATATGCACAGCTCCCGACTAGTATCCCAGCATAATGCATCGGAGGTACTTCCTGTAAAACTGATTATGGGGAATAGTGCAATCCACACCACAGTCTGCTATTAGTCCCCAGCTATGTTTCTATACTGCCAATGCACATTCCTCAATGCCCTGGCATCTATGAAGGTCCAACCCAAGACTGACATTTGTAGGAGACTGCAACTACCCCTCCATCACCTGGGGAAAGTAGTCAAGCACCAGTACACTGGCCCAACACTTCATGGAACTGAACTCCTCAGTTCCAATGGCCTCGACTGGCTCATACTGACCCCCCGTAGAGGATGCAACAACCTTGACCTGTATTGATTACTTACATATAGGACTGTTTCTTTCAACTACAGTTGTCAATCCCTACCTGGTCAGATCCAAATATGATCTAATCAACATGGAGCACAACATATCACCCACATCTCCCACAAAGATAACCACCTTGCAAAACCTCTCCAATGCTGACATTGCATTCATAAAAACAGGGATGGATGACTGCACTGCACCCATGCCAATGGGAAATAGCTGCATGACTGTCACTTATATTCATAGATTCATTGATTATTCATAGATTAGTACTAGGCTAACTGCCCTTGCATGCCATTTTAAGCCTAGCTAAATTATCCCTTGTGAGACTTGAACCCTGCACCTTATGTTTGCAAGGCAAACATCTTAACCATTAGGCCACCCTTCCAATCCCCTATCTTACACATATGCACTGAACAAACATGTACATGGATGCATAGTACTAGCCATAGCCAACAGAACACAGACTCTGTCCTCCAAACACTGAAAGCCATTGTGATGGTACCCTGCCATTACTAAAGTGTACAACAGAAGGAGGACACTGGTGCATAAAATTGTGCTGTCCCAAGACTGGTGAACCCCCTTATTAGCCTCAAACAGAACTTGGGATCCCTCATGAAATCACCTACGGGCAGCTATGAAGGCAGATTTGCAGCAAACACTGACAACAATCACAAAAGCTGTTGATAGTTATAGCAACAACCTCCACACCAATAACCACAAGTGCTGTGAGTTACTGCACAATGCTGATTCCTATCCTGACACAATAGATATTGACCACAGTCTTGCCAATACAGTCAATGCCAGCTTTACCCATCTTTTCCCCCAAGGGGACAATCACAATGGCAGATGATTGCCAGGCACCCAGAATTACTCCAGTCCAGGTTAGACTTGCATTGTCAGGCAAGGATACAGCTTCCATGGGATCCCAATATCTGTTGTTGTGTTCTTCATGACATACAAGGAGACCTGGCACCACATCTGTGTTCCCTGGTCAATCACAGCCACACCTTAGGCTTTGTCCTTCCAAAATAGCACACTGCTACAGTCATCCCTCTCCATAAAGGTGTAGCATCTACAGACCCTGGGGATTATTGGGCCCTTAGCCTGACAAGTCTACTATGTACGGGTATGGGTGCATCATCAGGGCCCTGATTGACCAAGCTATGGGTGATCACCTGACTCTGAACCCCACACCCTTTGGCTTTGTGAATGGCAGGCCATGCCTGTTCAACCTGGTTGACATCTTTGACTGAGTCATTAGGGCTGTGTATGACAGTAAGGCACTGCATACGGCCTACCTCAATCTGGCCAAGGCTTCTGATACCATTCCTCAGTCAGGGATTATTGGTAAACCCAACAAACTAGGCATCAACCCCTATATCAGAGGGAGGTTTGCAAACTGGTTCACAGAACACACAGTATGACAGTGCCAAACTCCAAGTCAGACTGGCAAGCAGTCACAAGTGGGGTCCCACAGGGATCAGTACTGGATAGTGTCCTGTCCAGCATCTATTTCTCAGGAGTCCTACCCAACACAGAGGAACTCTGGCTGGCCAGGTTCACAGAGTACTGCAAGCTGGGAGCCAAGTGATGCAGACATCCTACAGAAAGGCCTCACTGAGAGCAATGAGTGGTGTGGAAACCATGGCTAGAAGCTTAACACCACAAAATGCGTCATCATCCCCTTTGGTAAAACACTCACTTCCCAGTAAGTTCCACGTCAGTGGGAGCCAAATGAACACTGTAGGCATTGTAAGAGCACTGGGGACACAGGTTGACAGCAATTTCTCCTTCAAGCACCACATTGCCACTGTGGACATGAAGTCCTATATGACACATTGCATTACCAAAGGTTTTGCAAAAGGAAAACAGAGGTCATGATTTCTGTCTACTATTTCCTCATTAGACCACTCCTCAAGTATTATGGTCCATTTGCCATGTACCTCACTAGATACCTGCTACAGCTGGAGAAGCCAAAGAAGCACCTCACAAAGGGGTTCCTAGGCATTAAACACACATCCTACACAGACAGACTCAGCAGACCCAATCTAGTCTCTGTGTAATATCACCTAATTAGCAGCTATCTGTGCTTGATTACAAAGCCATGTTACATTTAAATCCATCCACACCACACACTGTAGAGACTTCTACCTCAGTACCACAATCACCACAACATGCTGGTGGGACAGGTCCCTCACCAAGAGACTGCACATCCCCTGGAATACACTTCTCATACATGTCATGCAGAGCACCTAGCTGATCCTGTTCCAGAGAAATCTCGATGAGTGGATGGGTAATAGACAGTTCAACCCAAGGACCACTGCAGTGGCTATGCTTGATACAGGCACTGGGATGTAACAGGTGACACAATGGCAGGGCCCTTCTATGTCATAGGCTTGTTAAGGCTCCTGGGCCATTACCTACTACACACTTGTAAACCTATAAAGGGAACAACATCAGCAGGACTGCTAAAGTAGTGCAGAAAGGGAATGACATCAGCAGGACTGATAATGTAGTGCAGTGGGTGTTTAACCTATCAAAATACTTTGTCCTGCAAATAGACACACATACATACTTGCCAGATGTGAGAGTAGAACCCCTACCTAGCAATTTGTACCATTGTGTTATGCAGTTACCACATGTGCTACAGAGCTTACTAGGCTGAGAGTTGGCCAAAGGTGCTGATATGGGAATGACATCAGCAGGACTGATAAAGTAGGGCAGTGGGTGGGAAACATATAAAAAAACTTCTACTTACAAACATAAATACCCACACACACATTAGCCAGATACAAGAGTAGAACCCCTGCCAAACTACTCATTTGCACAATAGTACTAAGTATTTATCACACACACTACTAAGCTTATAGGGTTAAACGCTGGCCAAAGTTGTTGATAAGGGACTGACATCATCTGGACTGATAAGGTGGGGCCCTGTGAAGTGTTCTGGGTGGGATTGGCATAAAATTGTTTCACCTATAGACAATCACACAACTGTCACATGCACACACTCCTACATTTACTAGGACTGTGGTTAGAACACCTACCTAACTAGTTATTTGTACTATTGTGTTATGCAGTTATCACACGTGCCACAGAGCTTATGGGGCTAAAGCCTGACAGAAGGCACTTCTAAGATGATTGATGTCTATAGGACTGCTAAAGTAGGGAAAGGGGAATTGTACTGGGTTTGAATGGACCCAAAAGCTTTTAGTTGTGTACACACAGACACACACACATTTACATTTGTCAGGACTGAGATTAGAACTCCTACCTAATTATTTTTACTATCATGTTTTGCAGACTGCCACATAGCTAATGGGGCCGAGGCCTGATGGAAGGCACTTCTAAGATGACTGATATCTGCAGGACTGCTAAAATAGGGAAAGGGGAAGTGTACTGGGTTTGAATGGATGCAAAAGCTTTTAGTTGTGAAAAACACATGCACACACACTTTTACCAGAACTGAGATTAGAACTCCTGCCTAACTAGGTAGTTGTACTATCATGTTATGCAGTTATTGGATGCACCACAAAGCTTATGGGGCTAAGGTCTGACGGAAGGCACTTCTAAGATGACTGATATCTACAGGGCTGCTAAAGTAGGGAAAGGGGAAGTGTACTGAGTTTGAATGGACCCAAAAGGTTTTAGTTGTGCGTACACACACACACACACACTCACACAAACACTTGCCAGTACTGAAATCAGAACTCCTACTTAACTAGTTATTTGTACTACAGTGTTATGCAGTTATCACTCTTGCTACAGAGCTTATGGGGCTGGGTCTAACAAAAGTGACTTCTATGGCAACAGACATCTTCAGGACTGCTAAGGTGGGGCATTGGAAAGTTCACTGGGTGGGGAAGGCCTGTTCCTTCCTAGATACTACTGACATTTCTCTAAGTGTATTAGCATGCCCAGTGTGTCCTTCTATAGTACATGTGGGACTCCATTCCAGGGACTGTTGTACTCCAGTCTGGTTTGTTTTGTGCTACAACCATACCTTGGAACCTGTTGGTGCAGGATATCTGGAGATAGCTTATCAAAATGGTGGAACAATGGGCCATACAATGATTCTGACAATTTCTCTCAGTAATGTATGAGTTGCAAGGGTTACAGGTCTGGTTTTAGCAGACATCTGTCATATATGCCATTTGACACTGTCATGTACTGTTTCAGTACCTGGTGACATACCTCCTCAGATTATCACAGTGATTTACCAGAGGAATACAGGATAGATGATGCGCACACAAGGTTTATGGGCCAAATGCTATGCATTATTGCACTATCCAGCCTGTTGAGGAGTGTGCCTAAAATCAATTGACTGCTGGTGCTGTGGAAATGATCTAGCACCTTGGTGATATATTACAATGGTGGAATCTCTGTACATTTCTGTTCTGGCCTGGTCTGATTTCCAGTCCACAGTTGGGTAATATATGTCAGACAGGATCAGGGTGACAGGCAGATTCCAGAGTGATTTGTAGGGGATAGGATATGTGGGGGGGTGTCCTGGGGCAGATATGTTTGCCTATAGCTATCAGTACTTTCCATTGGGCTCTCCTCAATGATTGACTGCACTTGGAGGGTCTTGAGTGTGTCAGACTGTTTGACCAGCCTGAAGTTGTGTGTTTGTCACACATATATGTATGGCCCACCTCATTTTGCTTGGATGGCCACATTTTGGGGACAAGATGTTGCATAGGATGAGTGATCAGGGAGGGGTGTGTTACTCCCCATGGCTGTGGGCCAGGGTTCTGTGGGTGCAGACATTTCACCATCTTCCAGAGTTAGGCCTGCCTGCAGTGAATGCATTCCCATGTTTAAACTCCTAGCCCTGCCTGTCGATTGTACAGAGTATCACACAATGTCCACGTCCATGACTTGTATATTGCTGGTTACCCAAACAAGTGTGGTTTTCCAGCAAAAGTGTTTTGCAAGTCACTCAGGGTTGAAGTCAGATATTACAGAAGTTGACAATGCAGTTTCAGACTTCGTACCCATCAGACATTCCATGCTACTACAAATCATTCCATCAACTTTATAACATTATTAGAGCAGTATTTCACATGTGTCCTTCTCTTTGGACCTTCATCGCCCCATTATTCATGGCTTTGTCCCAATTTCTGGCTCCCTGAGGCTGGCAGGTTTGCTCCTAGCAGTTGTAAACATGGCCTTTCTTTGCATTTCGTGGACTGAGTTATGTTGTGAACCCCATGACACACCCTAAAGGGCACTGTGGGTGAGGCATAGGCATGTGCCAGAGGCCTGTAGGCCAGGTGTGACAGATGCAGGCATCTGTAGCAGGGCAGTCCATTCTGATTATCATACATTCCCAATCTGCCGGCAGGAGACACCCTGGGATGGCACCAGTAAGTTGACTGTGGGTGTTACTGACAATTGCTTTCTGTTACTATTGCACCATCACTCTGGGTGACAGCTGGATGCTGCTTAAGTCTAGGAACATGTTACTGCATTTCTATGGGACTATGGGGGATGACAGGACTGTACATGATACACATCTACACAGACTGTGCTGATATTTGCTTAACATTGTGGTCCAATGTAGCATAGTGGTGTGCACTATCTTTCAGACTACAGGCATAACAGTATCAACCACAGGTCAGATTGTTCTGGCATAGACATTTGTAGTTTCAGACTTCTTACCTTTCAAAGCCATACTGCCACTGCCTGCTGTGATATCACTGAGTAAAAGTCTGTGGGTGGGGAGTTCATTGATGTCGTCATGTGGGGGCCTTTGTCAGGCATTTCTCTAGAGTTGTCTACATCTGATTTGCTGTGTGGGGTTGGTGGTGGGTATGGGACCCTCACTTTGACATCCATGCATATCACCTATGACCTCCCCAGTTATTTGTCTCACCACATATACTGCAGTGGTATTTGTCAACTAGGGTGATACTATGTGGTGTGGGAAGGGCAGTAATGGAGATACACATCCTGCTGTCCCACAGAGCTGTCAGTTGTCTGCTGCTATCCCAGTTAGCCACCCCATTCCCTTACATGCTTGATCAATATAAAAGATATGCAATCAGAAAATTCCACCCCATTATTTTAATTTGTTACAGAGACTGGCTTACCTTGTGCCTGCAACTGTTGTGAGGGCGGTGTTTGAGGTTTGACTATGTCAGATTCACACAATACACTGCCTATACATTGTCATATATAGGTGGTGTGATGTTTGTCATCCATTTTACTGTGTGTACAAGTCAGAGAGAGAGAGAGAGATTAGTCACTGGGGCCTACAGTGCCAGTGTATGTGCTATGCATTGTCTCTTTGCCAAGGCCAGGGCATACTGGGCATGCCTCCGTCTGCCAACAGGGACAGGATCAGGATATTCCTCTTCCGAGTCCCTCTGTGCCTGTGGAAGCCTTGGAAATGGTGGGGGGCTGTGTGACCCTTCCCCATTTTGTTTCTGCTGCAGCTGTTTCCACAGGATCATATTGTGTAGCATGGCACGTACTATGACCATATGTGCACATGTGGCTGGAGAGTACTGCAAGACTCCACTGGATATGTCAAGGCAGTAGAACCACGACTTGAGCAAACCAAACACACACTCTATAATGATCCTGGTTTGTGCGTGTGCCTCATTATGGCATTCTTGTGTAGGTGTGTGTGCATTTCTGATGGGTGTCATCATCCATGGCTCCAGTTCTTAGCTAGCATCCCCCACTAAATGGCCATATGGGTACTACCCCTTGGCAAACTACTGATACAGCTGTGGGGAATGCCAAATGTGGGAGTCCTGATTAGCTTCCAGGGCAGCTAGCACACACATTCATGATAATGCCCTGGGCATCACACACAACCTGCAGTTGATGGAGTGGAACCCCTTGCAGTTTATGTAGACCCTACCCTGGTCACCAGGTGGTGCTTTGATGTGGATGTGCATGCCCTGTATGGCACCCAGTACCTCCGGGTAGTTTGCTACATGGTGAAAGAGATGCATATTGCCAGCCAGCTCATCACGGATGCTGGGGAATTTAATGTGCTCCTCAACATGTTGTCGCATGGCATCCAGGAACAGGTGGAGTATCCTAGATGCAGATGCCTGTGAGATCCCATGATATCCCCAGTTGGTCTTTGGAAAGTACCTGTAACTAGCATTTTTAGAGCTACACATACCTTGGTATCCACTGGGATGGGTTCCCCTCTGTTTGTTCTGGATATGAGGCGAGGCCAGCACAGCTCCACAATTTGCTGCAGTATGTCCCTGTCCACCCTGCAGAACTTTACTATCTCCAGATCATGTATCCCCTGGTAGGTGACCCTGGTCCAGAACACTCTTCTCCTCCTCAAGTCTGGGGCAGTTGTCAGCATTGTCCTCTTCACCACCCTCAGCCTCATGCTCATACTGATGTGTGACAGTGACAGCAGCCCCTAACATTTTGTTAGTTTTGTCAGGTAAAATTTCCCTGTGTGCCCACTGGTGGTGTAGAGTTTGTGGGGAAAAACAGACTGAAATGTGTTTGCATAGTTTGTAGTGGTGTGCTGCAGATGCCTGTGTGATTGGCTGAGTATGATACATTCCACCTGCCAGCTCTATTACTTGTATTTGAGTGCCTCTATTCTGCTATTTCTCTTTTTTTTCCTTTTCCCCCTTCCCATCTTCACACCTTTTAAACCGCGAGGCATGGCACACAAACCAGCTGCCTAAATGTAAACAGTGCTGCTATTTCTGTGGTTTGTTTTTGTTTAAGTCCCAGTGCGCACCACTCAACTCTGTTTAGGCAAGGTAAACACATTTTATCAGAAATAGCCCTCCCCTGGCCACAAACGTGGTCTTCATTTCATGGTGTAAGATATTATAGCCTCAGACACACCCCTTTGCTTAGCTGCGGTTAGCTAAGCACAAACCCAGGTAATAGTCCTCCAATGTGGTTACAGCAAGCATGACACACCCCCTTTTGATGTCATTTACTTCTCATGCTTATGCAGCCACATCACAGTGCCTACATGTTTAGGTGCAGTCTGACACTTAGAAAAACTTTGTGGTTCAGTATGATTCCCCTCATTTGCATACCCCACTGCTTTACTCCATAGTTACTGCACTCACACTGAGCCTTTCCCATTAGCAACCAGTGTTCCCTGGTGTTGTTTTCATTCTGCATGCCATTGACTATAATGGCAAAAATGCAGATTTCTCTCAAAATTAATTTTTTCCCCCTTTTTTTTTATTTTTGGCACAATCCCGTTTGCACGCCACTGCCCCATGCTTAAACAGCCAAGACTGGCCAAAAAAAAAACTTTAATTTAAAAAAAAAAAACTATTTTTCATGCAAATGGCCATATATCTGGCCATTGGGATACCTAGTAAATGGAATACATGCTTTATTTGAGTCTGTCATGCCTCCATTTTCTTATTTGCAGAAATGTATTCAGCTAGTAACTGAGTACATTTCTGCAGGTTACACTATTCCTGCACAAACACCTGCCTGCTTGCTAAATCATTAATTCACCTTATTTGCATGGTTTTCACCAGAAAATGAGGTAATTAGCATAAGGTAGTAGTGTCCGTGCAGGAATAGTGTAGGAGTGTTCTTGCACATCCTGGGAGCCCTTTGCTAAATCGCTCGGCAGAAATATTGTGTGCAGTAGCTCCTGCACTATTCCTGCACATCATGTAGGTCTTAATGAATCCCAAGGAACAAATAATTTAAAGTAAACTGATAGGTAATCATACATTTTAAACTACCAGGAAGATGAATCTAAAGAACATCTGCATTTATGCATGTCCAAAAGTGTATGTGGGTGTGGATGTGGACCATGGCTTTAAACCCACCTAAGTCCAAAATGCACTTCATTTGCCACTGCGGGGAATACCAGAATGCAAAACCTACTTAGTTCACAGGAAGGCCTTTGACTTTGTCCCACACAGAAGGATTAAAGAACAGCTGGAGAGCTAGGTCTAGGATCCATACTGGAATTCTAGATAGGTGTGTGGTTTCAAGGTAGGGCACAGGTGATGGTAGTGAAGGTGAAAATGTCAGAAATTAGGAATGTGACTAATAGAATTGCACAGGGTATAGCCTTTGTTCAGTACTCTTAATGTGTTTGTCTCAGATGTATGTAAGTGAATAGAGAACACGATTGACCTCTTTGCTGCTGACAGAAATAGGTGGAGCAGTAGCGGATGAGAGAATGATTCTAGCAAAGGATTTGGAAAAGCTGAACAAATGAGTAGAAAGATGATAGTTGAGGTTCAAAGCAAGTAATTGCAAAGTACTGTGCTTAGGCTGCAAAACCCTGGTGAGAACTAATAGATGGGAGTAGTGGAACAGATGGCAGCGCAGAGTGATACTACAGTAATGCTGTCAATAGGAACAGCAACAATACTGGTACTGGAGTCACAGGTCATGGCTAAAAAGGCACCTCAGACCAGATTACTTATTTAGTTAAATTATAAACTAAACTACATGCCATGTTATTTATTAAACACAAATGAAGGATGCTCTGCTGTTGTGGGAGAAAAGGCAGCCACCTTTATGACCAGAGTGATACTACAGTAATGCTATCAATAGGAACAGCAACAATACTGGTACTAGAGTCACAGGTCATGGCTAAAAAGGCACCTCAGACCAGATTACTTATTTAGTTAAATTATAAACTAAACTACATGCCATGTTATTTATTAAACACAAATGAAGGATGCTCTGCTGTTGTGGGAGAAAAGGCAGCCACCTTTATGACCAGAGTGATACTACAGTAATGCTATCAATAGGAACAGCAACAATACTGGTACTAGAGTCACAGGTCATGGCTAAAAAGGCACCTCAGACCAGATTACTTATTTAGTTAAATTATAAACTAAACTACATGCCATGTTATTTATTAAATACAAATGAAGGATGCTCTGCTGTTGTGGGTGAAAAGGCAGCCACCTTTATGATTCACACTGAGCTGTAACAGCAGAGAAGGGAAAACACATAATGTATTTCCATCAATCTCTGCTGCCACATCTGTCTATATGTGTCACAGTGCTACTAAACCACACAGTGTTATGGTGGCTGTAGGCATTTAATATGCTCACAGTTTTGAGCCAGGTGGATACATACACCTCTTGACAAGGTGTATACTGTAGAACTGGAATGAAAAAATACTTCATATGTTCATGCTTTGTTAGATAGTTACTATTGATGTGGTTCAGCAGACCACCATGTAGCCCAGAAGCAGTACCTTGTTAAGTGACAGGTAAATGATAGGCACGTGATAGGCAATGGGAGTTGAAAGAATCAAAGTCTGGACAATAGGAAACAGCTCAATAATAGAGTATAACTTCATCAACTGCACTAACTTCCAAACAACATTATCATAGTTTTTAGGTAATGCCAGCTATGCTGCTGGCATGGCTTTTTTAACCATATGCATTACCATGTATCTGAATATTTGCTTACAATTTAAATGTCCAACACCATCAGACAAATAACAGGTGTAGAGGTTGCTGAACTAGAATGTGTCAGCTGCTTCCCAATGAATTGTAGGTGTTATTGCATTTATTGTGGTGCACAATACATTAAGGAGCACAATTCAGAGTATAGGCAGACCACAGGTGTGCTATCTCTTAATCATGTCCTGTTTTAGAGCACATTCCACATTTATTGTGTGCAATACCAGTGTGAAACTTGAAACTGCACAGTATGTCTGTGCATCCTCTAACACAATAATTAGGAAAGTACCAGTGATACCATACAAATATCCTATAGCAAAAATAACAGCTGACAGCTCCGCCTTCATGAAAAACATAGGCTATAGTCTGAAGCAATGTGACATATATTAGCAAAATATGACAATCATAGTACGAACCTTTATTTTTTAAATCAGACACTTCATTATTCACAGAGTGCAGTACATAATATATAGATGCTTGGCAATAGGCTTCCCACAGGAGTTTTGCATAACAGTCTTAGTAGTTCTCACACCAGAGGCACCTCCACACTCTCTTGTAAAGACAACATGGAAATCTCCTGCGTTTGGATTATATACATCTAGCAGAAATATTATAAGTGCATACTGCTGCAGAATGTTTTATTTACTTTTTCATTATTTTTTTTTTCAGATGCATTACTGCAATGCCTTTCTTACCACATTTCAAGACATACAATAATGATTGCTAAGTATAACATGCTTTTATAAATGTATTTTCTTCAGCTATGCTTCTTCTACCTTAGATTGTAATCTTTGATCATAATTATTCTGCACATTAAATGCATTTCATTTCTGTAAAGTAATTTCTGAAAACCACGTTTCATTTATTCCCCCTCTGTCTCAGATCTTGCACATATTACCATGTATTCAGATATGCTGAGATGTGATCTGCTGTATTTTCTATCCTTCTGTTAAAAACATTACATTGAAGTCAAGTTAATGTTACAGCTTTGAGAATGAATAGTTTGTTCTTTATACTGTCTATATTTAACTGACATGTTGTTGGAAATACATCTTATAGTTACAGGCTCAGCAGTGAACTTACTGAAATGCTATGATTATCCAAGTGAACATTCTTTTGAAGTGATGCATGAACCAACAGACACTATTTTTAAGCTATTATACATCCCTTAATTTGTCATGCAGCAACAAATGTTTCATTTTCCCCACTACATTGTCATATGCCTCATATGAAAGAACCCTTGTTTTGTAACATTATACCTCCCTAGTCAACATGTTGGTATGGCTGTAAGAAAATATATGTGCAAAAGTAGAACTGATATCCTTTTATTTCAACATTCCGTTTTGGTATTGAACCTGCAAATAAACACATATGTCCTCTTATTATCCACTATAGTCAGGGTTTTAGTACATTTTTAGTACGCATTTCACTTGTCATCTCAAATGCAGTGCTGTATATTACAGTCACAGAACAAACAAAATGTATAATGCAGGTTTTAAACAATCTATGCAAATGAGCAATGACTATGTATTATTTTGAAAATGAAAATAAATCAATGATAGTAACACCAAAAGGAACAGATCGATATACTATACATGTTTAGCATATCTTATTTCTCAGCCTATTACAGGAGCAGTTTAATGGCATTCATTAAATGAAAAGATATTAATTGATTTTACTTTTTGCTGCAAGTTTTGCAGAATATTGTCATTCATGCATAGAATATATATAGCCAACCTGCATCAATATAAACCCTTGCAACTGAAGATGTAAGAGTTCAAAGACATTACTGTATAGTGCCATGATGAATGAGTCTGTCCCACTGGCACATATGGCAATTAACATATTTAACAACAGATGACCATTTGAAGTAATGCTTATCTTTATGCATTTGTTGTCTAAAATGTTCTTGCCTATTGTCTTCTTCTTTTGCTTGTAGAATAACTCTCCAACAGAATATAATCATATTTGTTTAGAATAGTTTAGAAGTGCCCCATATTTTTCCTAATTCCATTTCATATTTAATAAACAATTACTTCACTAATTATTTGTCTATTGATCATTCATTTCATAATAACATGGGATGACATTATTTAACATAAACCTAATACATAAAAAAGAAAGCTGTGGAATGATACAGTTAATAAGAATACTTATTTACTAAAAGAAAATAATTTACTATTTAACTCTAATCTTGCTCATTACTTAAATAAAAATATCCAAACCCTCTTGGTACTATCAAATGAATTTAAAAAGATACTACCAAAATATATTAATCACCATGACTTAATATGAATGTACATTAGCTTGGCACATTGCTGAAATAACAGTTAGTAATGCTGAAATACATACTCGAGACACATTATACTATGACACATACTCAGGGATTCATGAAAAACCCTGTCTGCAACTATAGCCAAGCTAGTACTATTAACATTGTGTGTACAATGAGCAGCAATGCTAATTATACATGCATGCAGACAGACCAGTTTGCACTATGAGCAGCTCCTGGTCATAGCTGGAGCACAGCACTGTGGCGACATCATGTTACATCACCCTACAGAGAGAGTTAAGTACAAAAAGCAAAGATAAACACTGAAACTGCATGAGCACCTTTGGTATTCATGACGAGTTCATGTACACAGGTGGAAAATGTTGATGGAATGTACTTTACAGCAATTTGTATATTTATTGATTTAACATTTGTTGACTGTGAAAGTCCGACTAGGCTCCACAGAGCCTATTTTCAGCGGAGGCCCGGGGAGAAACACTCTAATTGCATGTCTTTAGAATCTGGGAGGAAACCAGAGTACCCAGAGGAAACCCACATGAACGCAGGGAGAACATGCAAACCTCTTGCTGTGAGGTGACAATGTTAACCGTTGCACCACTGTGCCACCCAATATATATATATATATATATATATATATATATATATGGGTCTATCTTACTACGTCGACAAGTCAGAACGCCGACAGCGAGAACACCGACGCCAGAAGATCGAAAACGGAGAAGACCGACGGATCAAAACCCCGACGCTGA
This sequence comes from Protopterus annectens, assembly GCF_019279795.1. Lineage (NCBI taxonomy): Eukaryota > Metazoa > Chordata > Ceratodontiformes > Protopteridae > Protopterus > Protopterus annectens. The sequence continues at coordinate 1,202,821,758 of NC_056731.1, forward strand.
GAACATCGACATGGGAAAAGGCTGTGTATGTATGCGGTAGTGACGGACGTTAGGGTGCGAGTAAGGTAAGTGTGCGACTGTGATAGTTTGTGGGTTAGGGGCGGGTTAAGTGAGTTAGGGTTAGGTAAGTGTGCGACTGTGATAGTTTGTGGGTTAGGGGCGGGTTAGGGGCGGGTTAAGTGAGTTAGGGTTAGGGCGGGCTAGGTAAGTGTGCGACTGTGATAGTTTGTGGGTTAGGGCGGGTTAAGTGAGTTAGGGTTAGGCGCTGGCTAGGTAAGTGTGCGACTGTGATAGTTTGTGGGTTAGGGCGGTTAAGTGAGTTAGGGTTAGGGCGGGTTAGGTGAGTGTGCGATAGTGGCGGACCTTAGGGTTAGGGTTTGGGTTAAGGTTGTAGGTAGTTGTGTATGTGAGGTTTAGTGTTGGTTTGTAAGGATTTTGGTGTGCTTGTGTTGTGTGTGTGCTTTTTGGACCGGGGATTTGTTTTGTTTGTTGCTTGTCGGGATTATGGTGTGTCGGGCATGTGAGGTTTCGTGTTTGTGAAATGTCGGTTATGTGGTGTCGGTGATTTTGTTGTCGGCGTTTTGACTTGTCGATGTAGTAAGATAGATCCATACATATATATATATATATATATATATATATATATATATATATATATATATATAGTTTACTATCACAATACTTAAGCCCACAGTCCTGAAACCATAATATCAAAAGGCCAAAATGCTAAAGACCACAATATCAAACTCCTGGACTTGCTCCCCTGCAGAATCATATTAGCACTCATTACTGGTAGGGGGAGATTCAGTATTCAACAATTTTAGACACTGTGGTCTTCAGCATTTTGGTCTTTCAATATTATAGTTTCAGGATAATAGATTTCAAGCTTGTGGGCTTCAAGATAGTGATACTAAATATATGTATTCACGGTGAGTTCATGTGCATGGGTTGAAAATGTTGATGGAATGTATTGTACACCTATCTATCTATCTATCTATCTATCTAATCTATCTATCTATCTATCTATCTATCTATCTATCTATCTATCTATCTATCTATCTATCTATCTATCTATCTATCTACCCACAGAGACATGTGCAATGGAAGGCAATGGAAGTGAAGATAGCTAGGATGGCTGAGGGTGAAGCAGAGGTGAAACTATTGTAACAGAATCCACAGAGATGGACATGTCAAAGTACAAAGGGAGTTACACAGCAAAGTATATCAGCAATTCAAAATGGAGACAGTGTTATCACAAGTCATGAATGTAGAATAATGTGAAATCCAGACTGGAGAGGTGGGGCACAATAAATTAATATGATGTACTAATCTGCACCAGCCAAGAAAACATTGCAGCATGAGAGCTGGACTTCTTTTTCTATGATATTGTTATTTAAAAGGGATGATAGGATGCATTCAGGGGTGTCAACTCATCAGTTCAGTCCACATGCCAGTATATCCCAGTTTCCTTGCAAGAGTAGCCACTATAGCAGTCAGTGTAATGGTTATCATAAAATTCACAGTTCAGGGAAATGATGTTAAGAAAAAAAAGACAGGCCTCAAGGGAATTGCAGACATGACTTTCCTACTGAAAATCTCCATTCCAGAGCATTAGCAAGGAGAGCCACTAAAGCTGTTAAGAGTAAAAGGGATCATAAGACACGCATATCAGGAAAATGTAGTACATGTGCAAACTGCAAACCAAATATTGTAAAACAACACAACCTCAGGGGATTCAAAATCACTAACCAATACAATGATGCAGTACAACTAATAACAGAAATGCACTGAGCCATCAAAGGAATTAGAATAAAGGCATTAACTGAACTTTAGTATAGATTGGTATGCACAGAAATGCTTAGCTCATTTGCTTGACTGATTATTAAAGGCAAATATTTTACTTCATTTTTGCCTTAGGAGTTAGAGTTCCATCAAAGTTGCTCTCTGCCAACTGTCACTCAACATATGACTGCAGAAAGATGATATTTTATAAACCATTTTGGTGCATGTGTGTGTTGTGTCCATCTAGGTTTTAAGCATGTAATAGTTTGGAAATTGGAGTATACAACAGAGGTGAAAAGATGAAGCATGCAGAGACTAGGTGAGCAAATAAGGAGTGAGCATAATGAGGTGGAGTAGGATGCCACTAATTGTCTCAGCTCAACAGTGGAAGATGAATCCATAAATACTTTTAATTACAAAGTACCAAACTCACTGATATAATTTAAAGCAGGAATAGTAATGTTTCATTGTAGGGGAATAGCACAGATGATTGCAACAAAAGGAAAATATACCCAAATGTAATTGAACACATGCCTTTGTCACCGATAGTCTCTAGATCAGTCCATTAAGAAGGCGTGCCACAGAAGCACAAATAGTGAACATTTCTGAAAAACACATTTCAGGGGAATACATAGTAAGAAAAGGAACCCACACCTAAAGGGATTTGAACCCATGCCTGTGTCACTGACCAATGCATTAGCAAAGCCCCCCAAAATCTTATAATGAAGTTGTCAGAAAACAAACATTTCAATAGAATGCTAGAACAGTGTTGACTGTAAACTGAACATTATAAAACAACATGCAACAATTGGACATTAAAGCCCTCCCCCTGTATATTGACAATGTAAACATCACTGCACAAGCTCACAGAGTCATGAATGCAGTTAGACTATGTGCATTAGATTTATCCTATTTCATAAGTCTGTGGTGATGTGTCAACGATCATCTCATATTTACTATTATTTATTTGATTGTTTGTTTATTTATTTACTTATCTATTTATTAAGCGTGAAAGCTGATAGGGCACAAGTGCCCTTTTTCAGCTAAGGTCTTGTGAGAAAAGGTCTAAGGTAAAAAGTTCAATGCAATTAATATTTAAAGTAACAAATTTTAGAATGCAGTTTCAGTGAACACTAATTATATGACTAATGTGACTATTCATTTTGTGATATTTATTTTGTGTGGCTCTAATGTCAAGAGAAGGTGATACTTATACATAGGATAACATTTACAGACTCGGGGAGTATAGAAGTCATGACACCCCCCCACCACACACACACATACACATGTGCACACTCATGCACACATGCGCACGCACACACACACACACACACACACACACACACACACACACACACACACACACACACACAAATACACAGACAGACCCACCTCACCTAGTCACAGACACACCCACACATTCACCTATACACCAATACATCCATGCACTCTCACAGACACAGAGGCACACGCGCGCGCGCACACCCCTACTCTGCCTATTACCTAACTCCATAATGTGGCCACCCAGACAGATGGACCGTCTCCCACACATATCCACTCACACAGACACGCGCGCGCGCACACACACACACACCTACCTGCTCTGCCTATTACCTAACTCCCTAATGTGGCCACCCAGGCAGACGGACCATCTCCCACACATGACCGCTCACACAGACACATACACACACACACACACACACACACACACACACACACACACACACACACATACACATGTGTCTGAGGTCACTAACTAATCCCACTCACCCATCTGCATGCACTCACACATGCAGATATACACATACAGACATGTACACACCCTCTGCCCTACCTGGCCACACATCACTTATGTGATCTCTCCCATTAAAAGGAATGAGTGAACATGAGTCCTGGTAATTTACACAGCTGAGCAGTTCTGTTATCCACTTGGCTGCATAATTACCTTACTGCAGGAGGAGAACACATGAATAATGAGCATTTACCACTCCCTTGGAATGCCTCATTGGCATTTGCAGTAGTCCACAGAGACAGCCCACCATGTGTGCTACACATCTTCATACTACAGTGTTATTGTAAGGCTTTAAATTAATTGGAAATTGTTATCATGATATATACACAAGCCTTGCATATTCTGGTAACGTTCATGAATCAGGATCTTTATCTTATCACTCACTGTACTCATTTTCTTGTGTGTTTCATTTATTCCATTGGAGCTCTGAAGGTTTGTACATTGGGTTTCAATGATTGCATCTTGTACTTTTTGACAGAATGCAGTTATATTCTTGCATTTCAGACAAATGTTTTGTGTCGATGGAGACATAAGGGTTGCTAAAGAAAGGTAAATGATAAACTGTTCAGCACAAACATGCATATCTTTTTAGTAGTAATCTTCATTAGATTCTAGACTTTAAACTGGATTTTGTGAGTCACAATATATATAATAAATATTAATTTTGTAACATCTAACAAACAACATACAATATTTCAGTTACCAATAAAGTTACACATGAACAAAATGTTTTTGTATATTTGTGAGCCTTCTTATGAGGCTATGCAATTCTGTTTATGTTGCTTTTTCATTGAGATATTTAAAATAATATGAAAGTTATGGAAATATTAATGAATAGTGCATCAATAGCAATTAATACCTGTTTAGCAGCATTAGATAGCTGTCAGATATCAGTAAACCTACACAGCTCATTGTGTAAGCATTAAATTAAAGTCTTTCCATGGCTTGTATGTAGAATTGCTTTGGAACTGATGATGCAAATATGAACAGGCTATATAAGACACATTGAGGCATCAGTAGAATGTAACATGAAAAATCAGGAGGTGCCCTTGGGCTGCAGTGAGATATATATAATTTTATCTTCAAAAAAGGCAACATTATCTTGCACTAATCAATTTAATATGGATGTGGAATGTTTAACACTTGACCATATCCAAGTGAAAATCTAGATTTGAGTGCTGCAAATGCTGTTAATTATGTAAATATTTACAGTATATGTGTTTATGTATTATGCATTATTCCAACTATAAGAAATTGCAGATTTGATTACAGAAAAGTATGAACCTATGAACTTATGAAAGGAAACAAAAAGAAGGAAGAAAATGAGAAAAAAAGGAAGAATGCATAAAAATGTACAAGTATAATGTATAGCAATTCAATCTTTTCTTTAATCATTTATTGTTAGCATCAATATTTACACCTGACAATAACAGTATAAGATTGCAAACATAATAAGTCAAATATATTTAGCAAGCCATTAATGACATGTTTTAAGCAATAGATTATATTTATCTGAATTGATAACTTACTGTTCCATTAAAAATGTTTCAACGTGAATCTAAATTCTAAATTGAACGAAAGTAAATGCTATATATTATAACTTTCACTTTTAAGGGGACACTTTATGTGTTTTTACTTTAAATACCCATAAATAGATATTAGTAACTTCAGTAAAGGTAACAGATATGTATTAAATTGATTTCATGTTGTAGCATTGCATTATTACAAACTGAGCAGTTGTTTTAACTCTTCTTTAGATCAGGTTCAGTTATCTTCATTATGTATTTCTCAGTATTTAATGGAATCTGTTGGTTGAGATACACTTTGATATTGAATGCAGGTCAAGAGTACTTTAATTAGGATCTCCTAATTAGATTAGGAATAAATGTGTTCTAGTATGAATTTTAACATTTCAAATATTGTTTAGAATAACTGTAATTGTTTAATAATTTTATAAGTGTTTGGTAAAATTATGTCAACAGTGGAAATAGCTTATACTGATCAACCTTCTTACATAGTGGAAATAAACTCATGTCAGTCAAAACTGTTAAATAAAACAGTTATGAAGAAGTTGACATCACTAAACAACACAAATAGTCATTTAAGAGCTAACAAAATATCTATACATAAAGTAAAAAAAATAAAATAAAATTCTAATGATAGATCAAATGGTTTTAATATTAATACGAAGGGAGGTGGACTTACCAAATATATAAGAGCATAAAGCATAAGTAGTATCTGTTTAAGAAATGCATATAGTTCAGAAAGACCAAAAATAATTATAAATTTAACAAGTATAACATTCTATCACAATTTTTTCACAACGGTAAATTTGAATAAGTTCCAGTATTTTGAAAAAAGGTCATATTATGCCAATAATCTTATTCCAAAAAAAGACAACGCTATAATATTTTTAATGGTCATTTTAAATGCCAAACTAGAATAATAACCCTGAGAAGTATATGTTGTTTTCTGGAATTGGCTGCAGATATTGCAAGAAAAGACTTATGAAAGGTGGCTTAATCATAGGATGAGATTTCAGTTCCATTACTTTGATGTTAGAATCTACTGTAAATAGAATACGTAGATTGTCAGCTAGAGCTGATGCATTAAGAAACTGGAGAAATATGTTACAAATGATTTATGCTTTACTCACTCTATTTCAAAGTTTTTTGGTTCACAACCTACAACAGATACAGTTCTGTATCAACAGATTTGTTTTACAAAAAATTAAAAAAAATAATTCCATGTCTTTTTTACAAACTAAAAAACTATTAATCATAATATAAGAATGAATAGTAATACATTAAGAATAATGACAATATCAGTATATATCACAAAAGGTAACAATTTCCAAAACTTATTAAATGAAGAAATAAATAATTTTCTTGCACTTACTAAGAATGAACATACTAATAACATAATGATATTGGATGCTGGGATGCATTAAACATCTACTAAGCTGGCAGAACTTCCATATGGATTAAGAGTAAAAGAGAAGTTCAGTATTTATAACACAAAATAAATTTCAATTACATTAAGACAAGAATCATAAAATAAATAAACTACAGATATAATTAATAAACACAATAAAGAGTACCAAGCTATGTCATACCACAACACTGAAACAACTTTGGAAATGTTAAAGTTTTATTTCCTACACATTGTCCCCTCAGGTAATGTATAACTTGGTAAAGAGATCTAAGTTAGTTTCAAGACTTAATCATACTCAAGTTGTACAAAAATCTAAAGATAAAACTGACACTGAAATAGATAATATTCTAAATTAACTTAAGAATTATCATAATTTAAACAGATTCAATAACATTTTAGAACTGAATAAAATTTCAATCAATTAATATTTACATGATCATAAATTTGAAAAAAAAACTTTCTGATATGGCAGTAGAAACAATTATTAAAAAATATAAGTCTTAAGGGGTTACTCAATAAGATAAAATAAGTAATAGTAATAAAGCTTAGGGAATCAATGGTGTTATTTCTGAAATATATAGAGGTTTAAATGAACAATCTAATTTCTTCCCTTTCCTAAAACAATAAAGGACATGTTGGATTGTTATGTATATAGACCAATCCCATTGATTAATATAGAAAACAAGAATTTACTTCACTATAGACAGAATAAAGATATTTATACCTTATTTAGTCAATGATAATCAGCAGGCTTTATGTTTAAAAGAAAAGCTCAAGGCAACATAAAAAGTGTTATTATTTTAATGGACATAATGAACAATAGGAGATAAAGATCAACACTGACTAGCTTACACAAAGAAACAACTTTGATTTACTTAACTGATCTTACCCTTTCAGCATAACAGTTATGTTTTTGATTTCCCATCCCATTAAGTCAAATGAATAAATAACATATATACTAATAATAAAGCTTATGTCAAAATGGGCTTGTTTGTGTCTCAAATCATTGAACTGATGAAAATTATCAAGCAAGGCTCTTCCCTATCATCTTTATTATATATGAGGGTCATTGAGGCATTCACAATTGCAGTAAGATAAAACAACAAACTATTTGAAGTAAAATGTTATCCTAACTATGAATCAAAGTTACTTCATTTCGCAGATGATGTGTTATTAACTTTAATAAAGAGAGATTTTTGAGTAATGTAAGAACTTACATTTAATAATAATAATAATAATAATAATAAGTAGATGAAAAAGAAGAAATACCCAAACTGCACTTCTAAATTTAGAAGAAAAAAACATATTACCTGATAGCCCTCATTTTAATTGGTGTACACACACAATTACATTTATATTAATTTGAAGAATGGAAGTGGAATTTTTTAAACAAGCAGCAAACATAATAAGAAATAAAATGTGGCTGATGCTGTCAAACTGATTTCAACAAATGCATATCATAGTACTATTTCAAATTATATAAGGAATATTTTAACATGTATAAATAGGTGGCCCTGAAGAATTGGATCAGTATAATTTACCCTTTTTGTATTTCCAATGGTCTGTTTATAAGATCTAATGGTATTAGAATGAAAACATGGAAAAATAAAAATGTATTTGTTGCTATAATTGCATATAAAGTAAATCTAAAGTAGATAGATATTCTAATGCAGTCTGAAAAAGAAGGTAGGATTGAAATGCAAAGTGTTAAAAGAACATATTCAAAAATTCTACCAAGACTAGAAGACAAAAGTAATGAAAGAGTATTAAAGCTCTTGGAATATATTAGTAAAATTTTATTTAGGAGCAAACTAAAAAATCTAATGTCTGAGATATATATATATATATATATATATATATATATATATATATATATATATATATATATATATATATATATAGATGTGTGTGTGTGTATGTATCTCAATATATATGTGTGTGTGTGTGTGTGTGTGTGTGTGTGTGTGTGTGTGTGTGTGTGTGTGTGTGTGTGTGTGTGTGTATATATATATATATATATATATATATATATATATATATATATATATAGGTCTACCTGAAAACACTTACACGCAAAAACACCGACAACGAGATAACTGACACCACAAAACCAAAAGTTCAAAAACACGAAACTTCACATGCCCGACAAACCACAATCCTGACAATCAACAAAACAAAACAAATACCTTTTCTGTAAAACACACACACAACACAAGCACACCAAAAACCTTACAACCTATACTAAACCTTACATACGCAACTATCTATGCACTAACCTTAACCCAAACCCTAACCCTAAGGTCCGTCACTATCGCACACTCACCTAACCCGTGCCCTAACCCTAACTCACTTAACCCACCCCTAACCTTAAAGTCTGTCACTATCGCACACTTACCTTACCCAAACCCTAACCCTAACTCACTTAACCCACCCCCCTAACCTTAGTCTGTCACTATCGCACACTTACCTTACCCGCACCCTGACCCAAATGTCCATCACTATCACACACTTACCTTAACATGTCGATGTTCTCAGCATCGGGATTTTCAATTGTCGGTCATCTCCGTTGTCGATCTTCCAGTGTGGGTTATCTCATTGTCGGCGTTGTCAGTGTTCAGTGTTTTCAGGTAGACCCATATATATAAATGAGTGTGTGTGTGTGTGTGTGTGTGTGTGTGTGTGTGTATGAAAATGCTGACATCTGCGCAGTCACAGAAACCTGGTTCAAAGTTGTGGAGAGCACCCCAGCCTTGCCTGGTTACTCATCCTATCACACATTCAGACCCAAACTGTAGACTGTAAAGTCAAAGGTGGTAGAGTTTCAATATATATTTAAGACATACACACCTCCAGGCTGGTCAAACAGTATGATGCACAGGAGACTCCAGGTACAGTTAACCATTGACAAGACCCCTATACAAATCATAGCTAGCTACTGGTCCCCAAACCTGACTCAAAATGACTAATCCGTCTATCTGGACCTCTTGAAATCTATCAAGATTCAACCCTTTACCCTGATGCTGGGTTACTTTAACTCCCCAAACATAGACTGGAATAACTACTCATGCCAGAACACAAATGCCTAGAGATTCCATGATTTTGTCAGTGCAAATGCTTTGGAACAGCTAGTTGATACCCCTAGAAAGAAGAGGTGATAATATCTTGGACTTGGAATTAACCAACATGAGCAATCACTGCAGCATCCCTGCAGTATCATCCTCCCTGGTAAGATCTGACCATAAAGTGGTCACTTTCAAAGTTACCATCTCCCCAACCCTCTAGCTAGGGTCAAACAAAAAAACTTCTCCAAAGCTGATTACAGCCTCCTGAGGGATTGTATAAACAGCTTCATTGCTCCCTCCCCTCTCTAGGAAATGGCACCAGTATCCCAAACCTTTACCAATACACTATAACAGCATTAATATAGATGTATGGAATCAGGAATACCAGATAGGACTAAATCATCCTCCACAAGGAAGATTAAACCTGTCTGGTGGACATCTGCAATAAACTCTGTAACAAAAGGAAATAATTGCTGTCTCGGACCAAGAAGGAGCAGGTGCCCAACTGAAAGCAATCTCTCCTTAGCCTGAACAAGCAAATAAGAGCACTAGTGAAATGCTCCAAAGCAAAATTCGAGTCAAAATTGGCCACATCTACTAGAGACAATCATAAGGCCTTCTTCACATATCTCCGCAGTCTCAAAGGAAGCACCCAAATCTGTTCAGAACTGGTGGTCAAGAGCACCACATATACAAATGCTGTAGATATAGCAAACTTGATGGCTGACAGATTCAGTGAAAACTTCACCCCTCTGTTTTCCCATCAGTAAATCAGGACATTCCCAGTACCTGCCCCCATGCTTTTATATCTAGAAAGTAGGTCATCACTGCACTCTCAAAGGCAAAAACTACTGCCTCCATGGAACTCGATAACATCCCAGGCTGCATCCTACCCTATTCAACCAAATCCTGAGCAATGGCATTGTCCGAGCTGAGTGGAGAACAGCCACTGTCATCGCTTTGCACAAAGGTGGAGTGTCCACCTTTCTGGGAAATTATAGACCCATTAGTCTAACTAGCCTGATTTGCAAGGCTATGGAATGGATTATCACAGACCTCATTAACAAGGACAGTGGCAACCTTCAAACACTCAATCCCACACAGTTCTATTTTGTCAAGGGGAGGTTGTGTCTGTTAAATTTGGTCGACTTCTTTGAGACAGGCACCAAAGCCATGGACGAGGGGAAGACAGTGCACACCGCCTACTTGACCTGGCTAAAGCCTTCAACACTATTACCCACTCAGGCATAATAGATAAACTCTCATAACTAGGCATCAATGTGTATGTTACCATATGGGTAGTTAACTAGATCACTGATAGAACCTACCTAGTCAAAATAGGGGAAGCCACCTCAAGCAGTAGACCCATAATGAGAGGCATACCCCAGGGTTCGGTCTTGGGGCCTCTTTTATTTGGGATATACTTTCTGAGGTTCAGCCCAAAACCAGTGAGCTATGGCTGACCAAGTTTGCAGATGACTGCAAGCTGGGTGCTGTCATCAATTCCCCTAGTGATGTGGATATCCTCCAGGAGGGTCTCACCCAAACAAATGACTGGTGTCAGAAACATGGACTCAAACTGAATACCAAAAAATGCAAGTGGTTGTCCTCCACTTGGCTGGGACAAAGCCAGTACTCGGGCTTTACTTTTGCCTTTTTAGCTTGTCCATCTGATACTTAATTAATACGTTGTACTTAACTTTACCAAAGACACCTCTGGATGCAATTAATGGAATAGAACAGTTTTTTCTTTCTTTTAACCTCTGTATTCACCAATACCTTGAAAAAATTGTGAAAGTAACCTATTGTACACAGCAGTAATAAAATGTTTAACTTGGGTTTGCCATAAGCTATCTATTGCATAGTTGTAGCTATTTGAAAGTAATGAGCTGTTTGGTAAAGCTAACTTGTGAAATGAGACAGGCATCATTTTTCATTATTTTGTGCTGTCGCAAGACTAGTAATCTTGATATTTAGCCTAAGCAGATAGATTGTACAAATCAATGATGGTGTTTGGTTAGCAAATATAGTGGAACTGTTTATGGGTTTTGATGACTATAAAGATTTCATGTAGATGTCAACATGAGTGTGAAGGTAATGCTAGTAAGGGTAGGAGGTGAAGGGATTGTCTGGTGTCATTGTCTAAATATTTCTGATTTTTTGTTACTGGGGATCACTTGTTTGTGACAAATAAAGGCTTGTTTCTTTGGAACTATAACTGAGTTTCATGATTTTTGGAGATTATTGTGACTGAGTTCATCAACAAAGTTTTAAGACCACTAGTTTCTCTATTTTTTTTCCTCAACACTCATGGTAGTGATGTTGGAACTAGACAGATTCCTGTGCTTTTTCAATCTTTTATGTTATCCGAAGGTAACAGAAAAGGCATTAGTAATGTATTTGGACTGGGTAATGGGAGTGTAAATGCTGTTAAGTGTAAATCATGCTTTGACAGGAATGATGCTCAGTTTCATTAGACACAATTCTCATTTGCACTCTTTAGACTTGATTCTCTTTAGTAATAATTAATTGATATGCAAATTGCTCTGTTGCTCTGTTTGAAACTGGGGGAGTAATAAGAAAGCAGTCATGTGTAAGATATGTTGTCCAAGTGGTCAGAGATCACAGTGATATAAAGAGGACAAGCAGAGCAAGGGAAAAAAGTATTACTATTTTAAAACTAAATATGACAGTATTAGCAGACTGCCAAAATCTTAAGGCAATTCAATCATGTATTTTCATAACAGTGCTTTCTTTCAAAGCATTTTTCTATTAAAACTTTAACTCCCAATCACTGGATTATATTTGACGCAGAAACAAATCAATCCGCCCACTTTAATCTGACTATTGTTGGCACCACTTTTACCAGTTATTCATTTCCTTAATGAAACATTCACATGATCAGGGTTCATTAACTCTGATTTCATCCATTCTTCTAATAGACTGGAACCCAGAGTTCATGTGTCATGGTAGGCCTTATAAATACTCATCACATATCTATGAACCTCATTGCATTAAACTGGCTAAGTATTCCCAATTACCACTTAGCAGTGTGCTGACACACACTCAAAATACCATCTATCATCACCTGTATTTTATGAATCTAATACAACAAAGCTGTTCTTTAAATTGCATAGATAGGCCACTTACTTGTTCACTACATAACTATAGCTCTAGTGCTTTTTGCAGATTCTTGTATATTTCATGTTTTACAATTGTTAACAGGAAGATAGAATCTGAAAGCATTCTAATTCCACTCTTGTAACATATATGTTAATTTGATATAATAAGGGAAAACTTACACATGTGTATATCAGTATCTCTAGTAAACCTTTTACCTGTTATACAAAATACACAAACTCATCACTCATTTCCTTTGTGGCACTAGCTTCTATATATTTCTATTCATGATAGTATTTGCAGTGCCTTAGAGCCTTGACACTTGTCTGAATATACTAAACCACAACCAAGCTTCCCGCACATCGTTGTCTTGTCAGCATGATAAATCCTTTTACAAATATATCTACAAATATGATGACAAACATCAGCAAACACCCGCTTTATGCCAAAATGATCACTTAGATGGGGAACCCAATCTGTTGCTAGTTACACTCCTTATAACATTATTTTTGTGGAAGCTCCTTCTTAGTGCAGTCAGAAACCATAACTGTCTGAACTATTTAAGCACGCCATTAATGACCTCACTTGTGCTCACTGCATATACTAGTTAGAGGCCCTGAATCTCCAGCAGGAAGAGTGGGGACTCCAGATCTGAAGCAGCCATCTGGCACTCCCTAACTCATGCATTACAGGTGCAGCTTCCACTCTCATACTAACCATGAATCCCAAAACATGCACAATGAGGTACCATATGCTTTAATACATAGTACATAAATTAGTTAAATCATTTGTATCACTTGCCACCCTGACAGCACAGCCAACCATATAAGTCCTATTATTAACATATAATCAAGAGTCAATCCACCAGTAATGAATACCCTATAAGTGAACTCATATTTATCTCTTTAAGTTGCTTGACCTGGCATGCTGTCCCTCAACACACATCAGAAGATGTTTACACCTTTTTCTCACTGAAAAGAAAATAACTTTTTTGGAAGGATAAATTATCATCTTCATTTCAAATATATTGCCTAATACCATATACAACAGCATTTGGAATACTAGAGTACCTTTCAAACAGAAATGATACTCATATATTCTTGAATTATGTACATATTCCTTGAAAAGTAACACATTATCATCTTTGAAAGATGGATGATCTTATATCATATAATTGCAGAGGTTAGATTTCTGCCTATAAAATATAAACTTCAGAGATCCAAGAAATGGAAGAAAACTCTTGCACTACATGCATTTCACTTGGTAGATAACATATTATCTCCATGGTGAATGAAACTTTTAAAGCCTGACTTAATAAATAAATATTCAAATAACTTTTGCTGTCACCCCCAATGTCCTGCAAAATTAAATCATTAAATTCATCCCCAGTCTCCTGAAAGAAATCCCCACACAAGCTATTTCACTGTATTCACAAAATCCTCCATGAACCTGCCACTTGGGGTATCTTGTTAATTTTTTTTTGCCTGTGTTACACACATTGACAAAACCTTCCCTTAAATTTACCAATGACTTTTTTGAGCTCAAAGAATATTGTCTCTGAAAAAACCTGTAGTATCATAGTAAAGTCAGATACATCCTGACTTTCTTCAGTAGCAGCTGCTTCTGGCTTTTCATCAACCATGTGGTTGGCTGATGATCCCGAGATTTTGAAGGCCAGGACACCCTATTTTATTTTTGACCTTTTCAACAGCTTTGATTAGATCTGCCAGAATGTTATCACTTAATCATCCCATTGTTATGCTCTGCAACAAAAACTCCTATTTATTGTTATATTACTACAACTTTTTATGAGCATGATCAGAGGAGATACCTTTTCACCATGAAGTATTATGGGATTGTGCACTGTAATTTAGGTATAAAATTCCATCCACTGTTGAACTCTTATTCTTTTAACTAACACAAGTCATAATCTTTAATCATAAACATGTTAGTGCAACAGACTTGTTAACAAAATAGCTCATTACAGAACTCATCTTTCTCCATTTCTCAAGAAAGAATTTACTAAACAAATAGAAGAAAGTGGACTATTCTTTCTAATCATGCTTATGTAGTTTGAAGCGTACATTTAAAAAAAGTTTGGCCTTCACTAGGGGTATACTTCACTGTGCATTCTCTATAGCAAATCTTTCATGATAACAGAATGCTATATGTACGTAAAATGCTGGCCACATTTTTTTTTACTTGCTGCACAGAAGGTCCTCTGTTCTGAGTGTTCAAAACATGAATACATGTCCACTATTCTGGTAAGCAATGGAATTATGTTCCTGCCTCTGTCGATTACACACACTCTGTGATGAAGTTTGATTTGCATCTCATGATATATTTAAACATATCCCCAGATTATATCTGTAATCATATTGATTACAATGAAATATTCTTTATAAGCAAGCATATTAAATGTATACCCACAAAATTTATCTAACTTCTTATACTATATTATGCTTCATCCATCAGACAAACTCATACAAACTAAATGATTCCTCCTTATTTGCCATTTCCTTTCAGTTTGCTCTAACTGTATTAATTCACTGTACTAAACTAATCTGTGAACCTAGTATGCAAAGGTAACTAATATTTCCTTAGCTTCACATGGTTTGAAATTTTTATCATCCTATACATGCACACTTGCACACAAACATATGCACAAGTACATGAATAGCCTCATAATGTTCACTTCCTCTGCACTTTCTGTTTAAGAAACCGATTATTTAAAATTTATTTTTTTCTTGATCTACCCAGACGCGCAACAGTTTTCACTGTGTGATGCCTTAAACTTCCTGAAGTTCACTCCCATGGGATATATGGAAATAACTTGTTAAGGACATAAAGTGTTTCAGCTACATGGCTTTTTTACTGTCCTTGACTTCCAAACTATCCACATATGCTGTGTTGATGAGGTTAATAAAAAGACCCAAGCGTGCATGTCTACAGATAGTGTGGTTTGGCTTTATTGGTCTAAATGTAACCATTAATTCTAAAAAACTAACAAAGTCATGTATTTGTATTAGCATCCATTTTCTGAGGTGTATGAAATCTAAAACTTAAATGTCTGTCATTATTTTCTGACTTCATTTCTCAATGACTTGCCAGTGATTTTTCCAGAAAAACAAAATACTATGAGGAACAGACAAAGAATATGAGGGAAAGATCCAGGCATTCTACAACAATCTTGACAGCAGAGAGGTATGAACTCAATGTATTATGGGAAACTGCAATTTTAATGACACCTAGCTATATTACATAACAACAGATACATGTTTATCATCAAATGGTTGAAATGAATTCATGCCACTGTTCAGAATGTCAAACTTAAATGTCAAAATTTGAAATAATTTTCCTCCCTAATGTCAAACATGGTAAATTTGGAGATCAAAATTCAATATTTCTGGGAGCTGTGCTTAAAAACACATTTGCTGTCCAGGACATAGAACAGGAATAGGGTTTCAGCATTGTAGATTTGATAAAAAATTATGTGACATTACGAAACCTTGAAAAGATCCTATTGAACAATTGTCAGTTGAACGGATGCACTTCAGCCATTTGATGATAAACTAAAAAAAAAAAAAAAAAATATATATATATATATATATATATATATATAACATACGTACATTTAAAGCAGTGCACACTTTCTGTGGCCGCATCACCCCCGAAGAAGACAGAGAGAGAGAAAGAGAGAGAGAGAAAGATAAATGCTTTACAAAAACATGGAATGCAGTGACAATGTCTGACACATATTTAACATTCTTGAATTCAATGCATAAACTGTACAAATGATTTTAAAACTATTTGCACACTCTTGGCAGATCATTATTTTATTAAAGCAACATTTGAGGTAGTTAAGCAATTTTTAACAGTAATGTGCAACTACATTTATATGAACAGAAATAAATCAATCAATTGTCATGCCCCTCGGTTGCAATTTCTTTCACAGAAGCATTCAAGTGGTCACATTTCTCCTCCATTTTGAGGCACTCTCACTGGACTGGGACATGTGGAAAAGTTATGGTTAGACAAGTAATTATGAAGTTTTATGCAAAGCCTTTTTCTTGAACAATCTGGAAGCATTAGAAATATTCTCAGTCAGATCAGATTAATGGTATTCCAGACATTGCAGCTTGAGTGTATACATTTTAGAACAAATTTTAGATTCTTGACTTTCAGCTTTGCTTTTGGTAGCAGATTGCAGTGGACCCTTCAAAGAAATCAAAATGTTTTGTTTCACTGAAGACCTCATCATCCTTGGCTTGAACAGCTGTTTCTGGCTCTCTGACATCCAGCTTTGACATTGAGACTCTTTAGGAATGACCCAATTATCTCGCACAGTGGAGCACCTTCAGTCCGCATGATGCAAGACCATGTTTTTTTTGTTTTTTTTTTTTTTTTTTATCAGCAACTTAAGGCACACTGGTTTTCATGGTTGGAGGGGAAGAATAATTTGTATAACATTTGCCTGTGATAAAAACACTTGTATGAGTCCTTTGCACTCTGGTAATTTCTCCATGGCAGATTCAAATGGAATAGGTTCATAGGTTCATACTAGGCTATCTGCCCTAGGGCATTTATAAGCCTAGCCAGAGCGTGTTTGGCTTTCGCCACCTATTTTAAATTAATTTTGCTATGCCCTTTTTCGAGGTTAGTATACTGTGCCTCTGCCTAACAGTGACATAGAAGTGATACCCGGGGTAAACCTATGATCTCCCATCCAATCATCAAGATTCCTCTTGAAGAGAGTCAATGAGGGACTCTGCCTAACCTGGACTGGGATTTTATTCCAGAGTGAAGGGAGCCTCTGGGTTATGAATCTGTCCCTCCAGCATGTCCTATTTATTTCAGTGCAGAGGTTCAAGTCTCTCGAGCGCATAGCTCGATGGGATTTGGATTTTCTGAGGTGCAGCATGTCCATTAATTCCGGGTTGGACATGGCTTTATACGTCAGGCACAGATCGCCCCTTAGCAGGCAGTATGCCACTGAGTAGAGCTGGAGTTTCTTTAACCGGGCAGCATATGGCATCTGTTTGAGCCCTTTGATCCTCTTGGTGAGGTACTTTTGGGGTCTTTCCAGTTGCTGCAGGTGTCTGGTAAGGTACATCCCAAAAGGGGCATTGTACTCAATTATGGGCCTGATGAGGGATGAGTAAAGAGGCACGATGACCTCCCCTGATCTAGATGTGAATCCCTTCATGATTAGGTGGGCTATATAAAATGTTCTTCTAACCACTTTGGCCATGTGGTTGTCAAATGAGAGATTGCTATCAACTTGGGTCCCAGGTCTCTAATTACTTCTTCTGTACTTAATGGATTACCACCTATGTGGTAATTTGTGTGCACTTTGTTTTTGCCAAAGAGGATGACTATACACTTTTTGGCATTTAGCTTGAGGCCATGGCTCTGGCACCAGGACCTTTTGGAGGATGCTTGTGTCGGCTGGAGAGTCGATTATGGTGCCCAGTTTGCAGTCATCTGTAAACTTGGCCAGCCACAGTCCTTCCATGTTGGCCTGTACCTCCGAGAAATATATACGGAACAAGGGAGGTCCCAGGACTGAGCCTTGTGGGACGCCACTTGTAACTGGTTTGGAGTCTGACATGGCTTCAGCAATTCTAACCATGTGGGTTCTGTTCTGGGAATGTTTTTTTTTTTTGGTTCACATTTCAGTTTCAGCATAGCCATGTTCATTATAAATTGTTTTCAAAGCATTCGCTGTACAGGGCTTATTTCTATAGTGCTGTGTGTGGAACCACAGTAAGACATAACAGATCAGTGATGTTCAGGATGTCAAACTTTTTCGCAGGTTGGACTGCTGTGTCAACAATAATAGTGAACTAAGGGTAGTCTCAGCCAATCAATACCTCTTTCTTGCTTTTTCACTTTGTTTTATTCTTCTGGTTTTCCATCCAACATTTCAATGCACTGTAACTGGCTAGGAATCTACTGCAATAACTGTTGAGGAAGTTTAGACCACATGAGTTGCCACAATGATTAAGGTCTTTGCCTTCCATGCACAAGGTGCAATGTTCAGTCCTGCCCACAGACCAATGCCTGTATGGACTCTGTATGCTAGTCCTGTGTCTCTGTGGATTCTTCCCAAAAACATGCTGAGTGTTTTCACCTCAAAACTCACCGATGAATAGATGGCCCCTATAGGGGGGAAGAGTTGTACAGAGCAACTGTTTTCAGCATTAACTGTCTTGTGCAGTATCATCAATATACAAGAACATGGATCACAGCCTGTGAGCTGTGTCAGAGCTAGACACAAGATGGTGCAAAAATTGGCTCTAGGTGATTTGGTTATGTTAGCTAATGTCACCAAAAATGGGCATGGGAATTTGCTGGTGATAACTGGTCTTGAGGACCTGACCTACTCTAGGAACTGGCTAACAGTGGGTGGCTATATGAGCCTTTACTGACCAGTGTGTGTCCAACATAAAGTCCAGCAGCACAGAATCAATGAACTACTAGTGGGCTGTTGTTGCCAGGGATACACGAGTGCATGGATTGTGCAATCCCTAACAGAACCAAGATGCTATCCTCCAAAAAAAGGAAGCCAGTCTGGGGGTCCCCTGCCATAAACAAACTCTACAACAGAAGAAAGAAACTGTTGCAAAAAAGAGTAAAATCCCATGATTGAAGGAACTCCGTGGTGAGCCTCAGTAAGAAGCTGAGATCCCTCATAAAATCCTCCAAAGCTAGTTATAAAAACAAAATCACCACTGATTCTAAAGACAACTACAAAGCATTCTATAGCTATGTCAAGAATCTCAATGACAACACACAGATCTGCTCTGAGTTACAGCACAATGGCACTAAATATACAGAACCAACTGATATTGCCAACATCCTGGCAGATAGGTTCAGTGCTAACTTTACCCCTCTCTCATCCCCTACAGGGCCCATCTCTATACCGGAAGAATGCAAAGTTCCTGTAATCATGGCTGCACAGGTAAAAGACACACTCTCCAAAGCCAAGAACACAGCATCCATGGGACCTGACAATATCCCAAGCTGCGTTCTACATGAATTACATAACAAACTGGCACCCCACTTAAGTACCATGTTCAATCATAGCATCACCTCAGACTTTGTGCCAACTGAATGGTGCACAGCAATGGTTATCCCACTTCACAAAGGGGGAGCCACCATGGACCCTGGGAACTACTGCCCCATTAGCCTGATGAGCCTGGTCTTCAAGGCTATGGAACGTATCATCATGGAACTTATAAACAATGACATTGGTAATCTCCAAACTCTGGACCCTACCCAGTTCGGGTTTGTAAAAGGCAGATCATATCTCCTAAACCTGATAGACTTATTTGAAGTGGTCAACATAGCCATAGATGAGGGTAAGGTGGTTCACACAGCCTATATAGATCTTGCCAAGGCTTTCAACTCCATCCCCCACTCTGGAATTATAGATAAACTGACTAAACTAGGTATAAATCCTTATGTCACAAGATGGGTTGCCAACTGGCTCGCTGACAGAACCCACACTGTGGAAGTAGCAGACTCTAAATCTAACTTCAGACCAATGACAAGTGGAGTACCACAGGGATCAGTCCTGGATCCTCTCCTGTTTGATATCTACTTTTCTGAAGTATAAGCTATCACAGAAGGTCTGTGGCTAACAAAATTAACAGATTACTGCAAATTAGGAGCCATAATCAAAACTCCTAATGATGCGGACATCCTACAAAAGGGCCTCACTGAGACAGATGCCTAGTGGTAAAGCCATGGCCTCAAGCTCAATGCCAAAAAGTGCATTGCCATCCCTTTTGGTAAAATCTCTGTACCAATGAACTACACATAGGCGGTAGTCTACTTAACACTGAAAGTGTGATAAGAGACCTTGGGACACAGGTTGACAGTAGTCTCTCCTTTGATAATCACATCGCCACAGTAGTCAGGAAATCCTTCTATGTGGCACACCTCATCACAAAAGGTTTCTCATCCAGGAAAAAAGAGGTTATTGTTCCCCTCTACTCATCACTCATTAGACCTATTATAGAGCATAACACCCCTTTTGATATGTACCTCACAAGACATCTGCAACAATTGGAAAGGCCACAGAAATACCTCACAAAGAGGATTACCAGCCTCAAGCAGATGCCCTATGCAGACCGTATCAAAAAACTCCAGCTTCACTCTGTCTCATATCACCTACTCAGAGGCGATCTCTGCCTAACATACGAAGCTATGTCAAACCCAGAGCTGTTGGACATGCTCCACTTAAAGAAATCCCAATCCTTCTGAGCTACATGCTCTAAGGACCTAAATCTTGTCACCACTATAAACAGAACATGCTGGAGGGATAGATTCCTGTCCCAGAGACTTTCCATACTCTGGAACAAACTACCTATCTATATCAAACAAAGCTCCTCATTAGCACTCTTCAAGAAAAATATTGATGATTGGATGGGAGATAGAAAATTCACCCTGGGCATCACTTCTGTGGCTCTTCTTGACAGGGGCACAGGAAAATAATTTGTTTGGATGGCAAAAACCAGGGTACCATTTGTCTAGGCTTATATAGGCCTAGGGCTAATAGCCTAGCACCTACTTATGAACCTATGAACCTACTGTTGAATGAAAGTTAGATGTAAAACCAATCCACCTGTCAAACATCAACTACACTCAATGTCGGTTCACTGATAGGATGTAGCTTGAAAGTGGTTAACATAATGGTAAGGAGGAGGCTGGAAATTCTATGTTTCCAGGGGACAAAATAGAAGGACAGTGTAGCAAAGTCACTTGGCTTAGGATCCAGAAATGGTGTGATAAGTCTGGTGTGAGAGAGACTTTAGAAGACAGTGAAGGATTCCATCAGAATTAATGACATATTCATGGCAATCCGACTCTAGTTTAAGGATGGACATTATTCATAATCACAGCCTATGCCCACAGCTGGATTGTGATAGTGAGGAAAAGTAGATTCAGACAGGACTTGCAGGACCTAATAGATAAAGCAGGACAACTGGAATTGGTGTTGATAATGGGGAACCTGAAAGCACACATTGAAGCAGACAGAACAGGATAAGAAAACTGCTTAGTTCAACATGGGTAGGGCAAATGGAATAAAGAAGGATAGGCCATTATAGACTTCTGTGTAGCAAATGGCTTGATGGTGGCCAAATCATGGTTCAGCAAGAGACACAGTCACAAGATCACATGCAAGAATAGCCAACATGCAACTCAGGTAGACATCACCCTAGTAAGGAAAGGGCACTGGAGTAGAATCAACAATTGCAAAGTCATCTCCAGTAAAACAGTTGACCAACAGCATAAACCACTGATTGCCACAATCAACAGAAAGCAGTGGTCGCAGAAGGCTCAAAGATCAACAAAGACTAGGCTGAAGACTTGGAAGTTGACCAGAGAGAAAGCAGAGGAGTTTGGGCAAGTACTCTGGGCTCTAGTGTCTCAAGAAGAAGAAGAGGAAACAGGTGGAATTAAAGAAGAATGGCAGTGTGTTTCAAAACAGCATGTGTGAGGACTATAGGACAGATATGAGTCCAAGCCAAGTATGGAAATAAGGTACATAAGGAAAGCTGGAGGTGAAAAGACAGATCAGGGATACCAGTTGGCTAACAAAGAGGCTAAGAGAAGAATGACAACAGAAAGAATGAGACATCAAAGGCACTCTACCAGCTTCTGAAAAGTGACTCAATAGATGGCACAAAGAAATTCTATCAAAGTATGTGGGGAAATGCTTCTGAAACCCTTTCTCAGTGGCTACTAGCTTTGTTTTACAAATTACAGAAATGTTATATCTTGTTGCATTTCATACACCTTTTATCATGTACTAGACATTACTCTAAGTTAAATGATGATATGCCATGCATTTTGAAAACTTGAATTCTCCTTTATTGTCTCTTACTTTGGCCAGTCTCATGTTTTGCTATTTTCTTTGTGTTTTATCTCACAAACATTATTTGTTGTGTTCATGTTAGCATTCTGTTGATTTACTAGTTCAGCATCTAGCAATCTATTGTTTTTCAAAAGTTAAATTTACTTTTGTCTGTAAGCATGGATAAATTTCTGTATCAGCCAACACTATCACAGTTTCTTCTGTTATCTGTTTGCCTTTGGTTTTATCAAACTGACAGTTTCCAACAATTTTACACTGTTCATAAAAGTGTCTTACAAAAGCTTCAACACTTTCCTTTACATTATATGCATTTGTGGAATTGTGACCTTTCATCTATAATATTTATTTTTGGCAAAAAAAAAATGTTTATTAAGCTTATTAATTACCTACTCATATGTAGCACTCATCCTCTGAGAATGAAAATAAACAGTGTAATACCTCCAGTTCCTTGCCATAACATACAATAAAGTGTTTATCTCAAGTGCTTTATTTTCTTTACTCATTTTGGTTGCAATTCATAATTGTGCATACCCCTGCCATCAAGATGCCCAGCAAATTGCTTTGTGAAGTTTAATTGTTCTGCTGGGACAATCTTGGTTATTTTGGTAAATGTTCTGTTATTTTGGGTTAAAAGGCTGATGATCAGTGAAACAGCTTTATATGTAAACCTACTTTGTTTTTAATAAACACTTCTTAGTCTGATCTCTGCTGCAGCTACTCAGGTGTTTCATGTGGTTTTGTAATGCAAGGATGATTATTGGTCATTTTATATGACAAGATCACAATTCTGACACCACACTATGACTCACACTTCTTAAAGACACAGGAACATATTGCATATTTACTAATAGATAAATACATAATTAAAGCAAAATAGATGTTTTTTACTTTTATTCTATTGTTTTACATCATATTGTTTTGTCCCCATCCCAAGCCAGTAATCACACATTACAGCCATTGTGAATAGTTTATATTATTACTGAAATAAAAAGCATTCACAATAACCTGGTAACTGTATGTGTCATATCTCAACCCTGAATGACATCAGAAGTCATTGCTACATTGTCTTATATTGAAATGGTTGGAGTAACCTTTCTGTGGTGGTCCCCCAACTGAAGCCTGACTGGTGTACACCATGCCTGTTTTGATCATCAATATTACCAATTCAGTCCAGGGGATTATGAACATCTGCCCTACTAAAAGACCCAAAGCAGGCAGTCTAAACCATAATAAACACAATCTCTAACCGAAGCCAGCTCAAGATGAGATGGATGAACCTAAAGTGGGGATACAAGGGAGGAGGCTTTAATGTGATTGTCTATTAGCATGCGTATTAGTATTGTGTTCCCCACTCATTTGTTTTCCCTTAAAAACGTGGAAGTAACAAGCTTAATATAGTAAAAACATGTAGGTAAAACAATTTAAAAGTAATGCACAACTTTGGTGATTAATAGCCAGAAAGCATAAATAACATAGGCTGAGGCTGAATTACATTTTCAGTTTTATACTTGAAGATTTAAAGAATCTAATCCAAAACACTTTAGGTAAATGCAAAGCCCAATACTATTGATAATACTGAATAATCATAACTAACATAGGCAGAGAATGTGTTACATATTTTAAAGGAAACTTGAAAATTAAACAAATTAAACCCAAAACATTTAGATCAGCTTTATTATTTTCATGGAAATCCATATTATGTTTTGACAAGTCCATCTGCTCAGTTACTTGTACACGTACAGACATGGCCAATCTTGCAATGCAATGCAATGGTTAAGGAGTCTTAATTACAAGACCATTAGGTTTAAGGAACCATGGCAAAAAAATATTGGTATTGTGGAGGACCAAAATAACAATGTATCCAGAGGCATCAGTCTTAATGAGGACAGGTTCACTAACATTCTGACCAAAAGGATCTTCTTGGATATTCATATCAAGTCATCTACTCTTCAATGGATGATTACTGTGGTGGACCTTGCCCTATGAGAAAGTAAGTGTAGCCAGATGTCCCATAAATTAAGCTAAGGTAGACTGAAAAAAAACCTAACCAATGGAAATATCAGGACCCTGGATCCAAGTGAAGGTTTGTGCCACCCACATGAAAAGATGCCTTCCATACTGCTCTCTGAGTAAAAGAATGATCTATGACCAGCAGGACTCTTTTACCTGCAAATTAAAATGAGCAGGTTATTTCCTGAAACAAGACAGAAAAGCATCAGAAGGCCATCCTCCTATCCTCTTTAAAATTTGTGTGGACTGGCCTTCATGTGCTAGGTCTGATATACTCCCAGTTCTAAAAGAATGAGTGGAAAAACCTGATGAGGAAATACATTGGAATGTCAAGGCCTTGGGAACTGTAGCATTAACATACTTGGGTATAATTACATGACCTGAGTTAAGTTTAAAAATCACTTGAGAATGGGAGGCATCTTTTGTTAACTTGCACAAAATTACAGCCTAGTGTACCGAGCAAAGAAAATGCACTCCTGAATTACCCAACCAAACTTGTTGACCCCAGTTAATCTGATCTTATTTTGATTTCTTCAGCCAAATAGTGATCTGGTCTTTGGACAAAACAACATCTTCCCAGGACAATGACAGAAGTAATTTATTGACCATAAAGGCATCTGCTTGTTCACAAAAATTAAGGTTGCTCACAATGCAAAAATATGGAAATCCCCAGACAAGGCCAGCCCTGTTAACATTATTGCTCCCAATAGAAATTTACCTGTGGGTTTTCTGGGGTTTGATACTACTCCATTGCAATTATCCCATTCTTTCATAACTTGGCAACTATGTAACGATTAGTGATGTATGGAGGGTTAAAATATTGTGCCAACTATCCAAGTGTTGGTGGGTGAATATGGATTGATCTTTCAGCTTCGTTCAAAAAAGGCCTTTGAAGCAAGAAATGGAGAATAGTTGAAAGTGACCGTTGTCTTTTGTGGGTAGACAATCCAAGATAAAATGCATTAAAAGCACTATGGGCTGCACTGAGGTTACCTGCAGCCCATGACCTAAACAAAGGGTTGACAGCTAGTCTTTTTCAAGTAACAAAATCTCTGATAGCAGAGGTGTTTCGAACTGTTGTGCTTCCAGTATCAACTGTCAGAATCTGGAAGTCTGAAAGCTTCACAGACTATTAGCAATACCATTTAACTTTCCCATTATGTGTCTAGCTGACAATACAAAGCAAAAGAATTCCACTGTGGTGAACACTGTTCGATGCAAATCCAATGAAATACCAAAAAAAAAAAATGAAGCAGCAGAAACATTCTATAGTTTTATTAAAACAACTAACACTATTTATGGGAAGCTTGTGAACTCCGTACGACTACAGCCTCACCATATTTTGGACCTAGATGTTCCCAACAAGGTATGAAGGAATATAGAAGCCATTCGGAAGTTAAGTTCACTACTTATTTTTCATCAGATTATTGGAAGGTTAAGGAGATTATTGGTAAATATTGAGGTGTTTTACATGTTGATGAAGAAATAAGAGAGATAGTGGGGGATGAACCTCGTTTCATCTATAGGAATAAGAATAATTTAAAGAAATTACTCTGTTATCCCAAATTTGATAAAAGAGTCAGGTGCACTGGGCATACTAGGCCCTGCAAGCGTTGCAACTTCTGTTCTTATATAGATGAAAGCATTAGTTTCTTGCATCCAGATACACACGCAATTTTTAATACAACCATTGAGGCTAATTGCATGACACCCCATGTGGTATATTTGGCTACTTGCAGCTCATGCAATTCTTTCTACATTGGGAAAACTAACCGCCCTTTGCGTGACAGAATGAGAGAGCATATATACCACATTAGGAAAGGTACACAAAGCAATGCCTTAGCAAAACATGTTACTTTGTTTGGAGAAGGACACACTTTCTCATTTAAGGTTCTAGAAGTTATTACACCGAATAAGAGGGGAGGTGATGTTGTGAACTACGCTGAGAGTAGGGAATGTGAATGGATAATATTATTGAGAGCTGATTCTGGATCAGGTCTCAATGAACGAGCCTCAATTAAACCCAGATTGAAGCAGCGCACGAATGTGAAGTGAATTGAAATATTATTTTGCATATTTTCATGTGTATTTTAATATATAATTAATATATAAGCATTTTAATATATAAGTATTTGTATTTATAGATATGTTTGGTCAATTATGTTTTTACATATGAATTTATGTAGTACACATCAATTTATTTGTATACTTGTTTGTGTGAGAATTTATTTTGATTTTTTGATTACATCAGTGCTACTTTAAGGCTTGATTAAACCTTTCATCAGATAGGTTGATTGGTTAATTAATACTGCTTTTATACCCTGGTTTTCAGTGTCTTATCATAGATCTGACGAAGCTCTTGTAGTGAAAGCGCTTATTTATTTTTATAAAATAAAATAAAATTGCTTTTTATATGGACTGATCTGTCGTTGCTTGGATGTACTAGGAAACACCATTGCCTCACTTACAGCTTATACTCTGGTTGATTTTATTGCACTTATCGTTGAAGTGAGGCATTAACCTGTTGCTGCAGCAGTCGTTTGGTTTTTATATCTAAATAGATGTTTTACATTATTATTAGCAATATGCTTAACAAGTGCATTAGTCATAATGCCCCTTTTAATTTCTGATTTGTTCTCAGTGATGCGATCATTTACTCTATCCCCAGGATTCATGAAGCTTGCACCAGGCGCTGGCATAGCGTAGGTGGTATAATGCCAAATATGTCCGTCGAGCGATTCAGGTACGATCCAATTCCATGTGCACTACCGGCGTATGCCAGAACTGCGCAGCCCCCGGCTTAGGTATGCTAATCACCCCATGCGCAGTGTCGCACCATGCAAATGAATGCATATAGTGATTCATGAAGTGGTGCAGGCGTAGCGTAAGCCCACGGAAATGTAAACCAAAAACCACGGTTTACATTTTCCCAAACAGAACATCGGAGCTATGGAAGCGGGCCAGACCCAGGTATCACAACGTTAACATATGCCTATGGTGAAATACACAGCCAATGGCATAAGAAAAGATGCACAACACGTAAATAACATTTAATGTCATGTCCACAGTAACGTGCAGCACAACCGTAGGGCATGTGTGCGGAAGCTGTAACATAAAGAAATAATATAAAAATGTCATAAAATTGCAACGTAATAGAAATCAGGTTTACAGCATAATACACAATGGTAGGCATTGAACACCACAACCAAGGTGCAAGGATTGCTAAGGGCCTGCAATAGTGTTCGGCGCGGTAACTATGAATTAGTAGTCAATGCCATGCAAATGAGGCAGATAATACTGAATCGCAAATGTCCCGCCGGATGAAGGTTGTACCATACGGCGCAGCAGTATAACACCGAGGAGTGGCTCAGAGGAGATACATGACATCAGCAGAGGGGTATGCAACTGTAGCAGTAAGCACATTGGAGCAATGCAAAACTGGCCTGTCCATTGCTAAGCAAAGCTGCAGGACAGGGGTGGGGAGGAAGGTATAGAATCGTTTAGCTGAGAGCACACATGGTGCCCAAAGGCGCATGTGTATGGGGATGAAAACGTGCCCAAAACCCAGTAATCGGATGCACGTGCCATGAACAATAGCACAAACAGGAAGGTCAGGGGAAGAAAAGAAGGAAATGCTGAAGTAGGGTAATTGGAGTACTAATGAGCAATCAACACCAATCAACCCACGATGGCCAATCGACGGCAGCTGACAAGTCTGCTTGCAGAAACCTGCAAAACAGGATAGGGGAGGCATTGGAATGCAAAGAAAGGAGGGGAGGTATTGCATTGCAAAGATAGGAGACCTGACACAGCAGAGCAAAGCAAACCGACAGCAGACCGGCAGTAGCACACAAAACGCAAGATACGCCAGGTCCAGGAAAGTACAAATGAAAGTAGGCTGCAGGATGCACGCCAGAAAATGGTAGGTGCAACGTGCAGAAATGTAAAGGGAAGGTCAAGAGGTAATCCAAGGCAGCCAAATGTAATTCAACACCAAAGGCACCACAATAGTAGTTCCGGCAGTAAAACACATAAGATACCCAGTAGCTACGATCGTACATACACACCCTATGACATCATCGGTGTTCACAGCACAATAGTATAAAGTGTGAAAGCACCCTACACACACCTGTGTATTCCCAAACACTGCACCATAGGTGTAAACACACGGGGAACTTTTAAAATGTACATTTTGGGAGCTGCCATAGCTGTGATTCATCAGCATGTGTTAGAGACTGACGGTGTTGTGGAGGATGATGCCGACGACCACCGCAGGCCTCGGAGGAGAAGGAGAGTGTTCAGACCAAGGGTAACCTACCAGAGGCTACATGACCTGGAGATAGTAGGGCATTACAGGGTGGACAGGGACATCTTACAGCAAATAGTGGAGCTGTGCCGGCCACGCCTGAGAACCAGAAAAAACAGAGGGGAACCCATCCCAGTGGACATGAAGGTATGCGTAAGCCTGCGAATACTGGCCACAGGTACCTTTCAAAGGCCAACTGGAGATATAATGGGTATCTCACAGGCATCAGCATCCAGGGTACTACACCAGTTCCTGGATGCCATGTTACCACATGCCAATGAGCAGATATACTTCCCCCGAACTCAGGAGGAGTTGGCCAGCAATATGCGCTACTTCCACCGTGTGGCACACTACCTGGAGGTACTGGGTGTGATAGACTGCACGCACATACAAATCAAGTCACCACTCGGTGAGCATGGTAGGCGCTACATAAACCGCAAGGGATTCCACTCCATCAACTGCCAGGTCGTGTGCAATGCCCAGGGCATTATCATGGATGTGTGTTCTGGCAGCCCTGGAAGGTACCATGACTCCCATATCTGGCATGCCTCACAGCTGTATCAGGTATTTGTCAGGGGGGACATCCCACATGGCCACCTTGTGGGGGATGCTGGCTATGCACTGGAGCCTTGGATGATGACTCCCATCAGAAATGCACACACACCCATGCAAGAATGCCATAATGAGGCACACGCACAAACCAGAATCATCATAGAGCGTGTGTTCGGGATGCTGAGATCACGGTTCCGGTGCTTGGATACATCTGGTGGAGCCTTACAGTACTCTACAGGCACATGAGCCCACATCGTCATAGTATGTGCCATGCCACATAATATGATCCTGCGGAAGCAGCTGCAGCAGGGACAAAATGGTGAAGGCCCTCATAGTCCACCGCAGTTGCCAAGGCCATTACAGGCACAGAGGGATTCAGACCATGAACACACTGTACCAGCCCCAGTAGGCAGATGGAGGCGTGCCCAATATGCCTACACCTTGGCAAAGAGGGAACATATAGCACATACTCTGACAGTGTAGGCCCCTACAGACTGACACCTCTCCACCTGCACACACAGTAAAATGGATGGCACACAAAAATGACCACCTGTAAATTGTAATGTATAGGTGGCCCAATGTGTGACTCCTACATAGGCAGCCCTCAAACATTGTAAACACAACAGCTAGTGGAACACGGAATGCCAACACCTGAACAGTACATGAGCCTTACAGCATATGGTGGTGCTGTGTGCCTGTCACGTTCCACGCCAGATATATATATATATATATATATATATATATATATATATAGATAGATAGATAGATAGATATATATATAGATATATATATATATATATATATATATAAATGTACACATATGCATATATATAATACAGATAGAAAGGGCAATAGAGTGATATATGTTGATATAGATGGATTCAGCGATATCTGCAAATATAATAGATAGTTCAAGCAAAAATAACAAGTTATGCTAAAGACCTGTTGTACCAAACCAGATAAATACGAAAAATAAAGTACAGGTCACCGCTGAATTATTCTTTGTAGAATCTCCTTTATTAAAAGTAAGCGCTTTCGGAATAATCCTTCATCATATAGAGATTAATCCCACACACACTTTTAAGTTCAGATGCATTGTAAATATTGCCACTATGAGAGGGGGGGTGACATTCAGCACAGAACAGCATTAGCTGAATCCAAGTGGATAGTAGATTTAAGAGCACATAGACCACCTGGTCTTAGCGATGTTTTACCAATTAAACCTGCTTTACAAAAAAGGCGGGCTTTTAGGAGTAAGTGATTGGATGATCTGTGTTTTAAATATGGCTGTTTTTGTTACTTTGTATTATGTCTGATGAAGGATTATTCCGAAAGCGCTTACTTTTAATAAAGGAGATTCTACAAAGAATAATTCAGCGGTGACCTGTACTTTATTTTTCGTATTTATCTGGTTTGGTACAACAGGTCTTTAGCATAACTTGTTATTTTTGCTTGTACTCTACATATTTTTTGGTAACGTTATGCCTGCTGAACATGCTGTAAACAACAAAGATGACAGCACCATCATTTCGTTTGATGCCCTTGGTGGCATTGTTTATGGTAAATCAGGAGGAAAGACAGATATCCTGGGTAACCCGCTCCTTGATTTGGGCTTTGGCGTCCAGAAGGAAGGATTACAAAACAGGAATATACCTGCAGCAGTAGACAGAGCCTTTGAGGATTTATTAAAAGAGTGGAATTACAAGGCAGGTAAAATGCAACGCCTGCAATGGCAGGCATTTCATCTTGAAGCTTGTTTACAATATGGAATTGTCCCCAGGGGTATGAGAGTCCTGTGCATGCCAGCACAGGGTGACAGATACCCAGACTTACTAGCACAGTGGCAGGCTCTTAACCTGCACACTAGTATGGAGTATATGAAGTTATTGATCAAGTTTTTTTCACCAGAATTGGCGGCTTTGAAGCAAGAAGTAACATCATTATTTTCGCGATTACAGACTGATTTTCCAGACAGCAAAAGTAAAGAAAGAATTTCTACTGTTATGCTACAATTATCTAAAGAAGCTGATAAACTTAAAGATGTCAAATTAGGTAAAATCAGGAGGGACCACTCCGATTTTACCCATGGTAATATCTTTGTCTGGCCCAGATTCAAAGAACGAGCAACTGAAACAACTAGACGTCCCTCAATGATGATGACAACACATTCGGACACTACACGAGCTACAGAGATGGGGTCAGCGGTACACACAGAGGCAAGCACAACGTTGGCCATCGATACAGTTGTCAACATACTGACATTGTCCACCTCGTTGAACCAAAATGGAGCCGATACGAGGAGTTCTACTGATAGTCCATTCCGTACTAACAGTAATTTTGGGGAAGGTACGATCAACATGCTTACAGGCAATGGGACAGCTACTACTACCCCCAGCAATAGCGATATCCTGGCTTCGCATTCCAACAGTGTTTCTCCAAACAGCGAAACACGTATTCCACAGCCGGAAGAACATATACGGATTCCAGGGGGCTTTTCTAGCTCCATAGTGGTGACAGCAAATGAGAGTATTCACCACAATGATACAGGGGCCCGGCCAAAAACATATGCAGGGGCTCTACATTTTTTGGGGAATCTACCGGCACCGGTGCGGAGGAAAGGAGCAGGCAAGAGGTCCCTAAGCGAGGACAGAAATGCAGACAAGCGTCGGAGGACTCTACATTGACTAACAGTATGTCTGATGGCATTGTATATAATTTATCTCAATATGTGTTGAGTACTGATGAGCTAGAGATTTTGAACAAGGGCTTGACCTTTGTTCCTAGCAATAAGTGTGTATATAGCGATATTATATTTGACTTGATGTTGTTCTGTAGGAGCGTGATGTTAAAATTGATTTTTAATAACCAAACACATGGAGCCATAGGTCCTAGGACCCCTAGCACATTTGCTCCCAATTTTACACCAACACTTAACTTGTTCATGAACGCTTGTGAGAATGACCTTTTCAAATATTTCGAGGAGAGAAGTGCTAATAGATATTATAATCTTACACCGACACAAAGGACTGCTTTACATGGCCTTATGGAAAAGAAAGAAATCACCATTAAGATGGCTGATAAGGGGGGAGCCATCGTTGTACTAGATACATGTTGGTATGAAAGGAAATTGTTAGACACACTGACTTTAGATGGAGCATATGTACCCATCAACCCTTTACAAGTTAGAATGATTATAGATAATGTACATAGCCAGTTAAACAATTTATTAGAGAGGGGTTTGTTAGAACATGAAGTCTATGAGTTCCTCAAGGTAGATAAACCAGTTATGCCTGTATTCAAGGCCATGCCCAAAATACATAAATCATTGACAGACCCACCACTCAGACCCATTGTTTCGAGGAGAGGGTGGGTCACTGAGAATATTTCTATATGGTTGGAGTTTATACTTAAACCATATTTAGAACAGATAGATAACATTCTAAGAGACACAGGGCATTTCTTGGGGCTATTAGCTGCGGCCACCAAGCTCAAACATGGTGGATTATTGATGGCTACACTGGATGTCAACAGTTTGTTTACTGTTATTGAACAACAATATGGGATAACAGCAGTGGGTGAAGTAATAAGTAGATTGGGAGCAACTGAGCATAAGCGACTGGTTGTGGAGAATTTACTAGCTTTGGTATTGAACAACAATGTCTTTATAGGACCAGGGTCCATATACAGACAAGCACAGGGGGTAGCTATGGGCACCCCTGTGCTAATACATATGCAAATTTGGTTATGTCCAAATGGGAAACCAAGGAAATTCTTAATAATCAGGAATGGAATAAGTACATAGTTTTGTATGTCAGATTTGTGGATGACGTTTTATTTTCTGGGATGGGGACACTTCTACCTTTGAGAGCTTTTTAGCCTTTCTCCACACCACCACCACTTTTTTGACCTTTAGTGCCAAAACTTCTTTTACTCAGATAGAGTTCCTGGATGTTTGTGTGGAACAGAGTAACCTTGGTTTCACCTCGAAATTGTACAGGAAACAATGTTGGCAAAATGCATTGTTATCCTATGACAGCATGCACCCAAGGCATATCTTTCCCAATATTGTCAAGAGCCAAGTGGGTAGGATATCTAGGGTATGTTCTGAAGATACTTATTGTGATGAGGAACTTTCTAGGCTGAGTGGACATTTTTTGGATAGGGGCTATGAGAGGAACATGGTTAGTAAGGTAGTTAGTAACAATGTATTACATAGGAAGACAAAGAATAGGCCATGGATGCAAGGTCCTGTTATTGGTAGACAAATAGATACAGGATTATGTAGTAGCAGGAAGGAACAACCTAAAATACTTTTAACGTATGGTAGTAATATTAAAGACATATGTAATATAGTTCAGAACAATTGGAATATCCTAAGAAGTGACATTAGTCTTAAGGACGTAGTGGCAGAACGTCCTATGTTTAATTATAGGAGAAACAACAATCTCAAGGACCTGTTATGTAAGGAGACATATTTGAATAAGAGACCTACAATAGATATTAGAGCAGGCACATATCCCTGTGGCAACTGCAAGGCTTGTCAATATATTAATAGTGACACTGAATATAAACATCCTGATAAGACACAAATTTTTATATTTAAAGGGAGGGCTACCTGCAGGACAAAACACTTAGTATATATGGCCAATTGTGAACAATGTGAAAGTTTTTATGTAGGTATGACAAACAACATGCTGAAGGTTCGGATTTTACAGCATATTAGTAATATTAGAACATGTCAAGTGAGCAATGCTTTATTCAGACATATAGAGATTAATCCCACACACACTTTTAAGTTCAGATGCATTGTAAATATTGCCACTAATGAGAGGGGGGGTGACATTCAGCACAGAACAGCATTAGCTGAATCCAAGTGGATAGTAGATTTAAGAGCACATAGACCGCCTGGTCTTAACGATGTTTTACCAATTAAACCTGCTTTACAAAAAAGGCGGGCTTTTAGGAGTAAGTGATTGGATGATCTGTGTTTTAAATATGGCTGTTTTTGTTACTTTGTATTATGTCTGATGAAGGATTATTCCGAAAGCGCTTACTTTTAATAAAGGAGATTCTACAAAGAATAATTCAGCGGTGACCTGTACTTTATTTTTCATAATAGATAGTTCAACGACATTCATAACACCTTGGAGGTACAAATAAATAGGATACCGCCAACTATGGAATGTGTAACATACCGACATGCGTAACCACGAGGCTGAAAGACCGATAGAACACAGTACCGGAACATTTAGTCACTGCTGCCGGTGTTGCGGTCCACGTAGGTACTGTGTTCAACTGTGTTTGTGAGTGCCGTAGTCTGTGTAAGTGTGCGTTGAGGGTGCCATGTGCATCTCCGTGTGACTGTAATGTGTGTGTGTGTCTGCAACATGTGTTTGTTAGTGCCAAGTCAGAGGCAGATCAGTACAGTAGGTGTGGGTATAGCTAGCCGTAGGCATACGGTTACTACCTGTCCCACAGTAGGAGGGACAGCCCCACCCTGGGCAGGTGTGTCCTGACATAAAACAGTACAAAGGGCAAATGTCCGAGATGGTAGGACATTAATATGTCCCATATATAATGTAATAGTCGTATTTAATAATTATGCCTGTATGTAAGAAACATAAATGTTACATGCAATATGATAAGTAGCCAAAGTCCCACAACAATAGGTATGTATTGAGGATAAAAGTATGTGCTAACCTGTGTACTGACCATGGCTATGTGTTGGCCTGTAAACACCGCTGTGTATCCCGCAAGTGTCCAACAATGACCATATGAAAAGGTGGCAACCCATGGCAAACAGGCTCTTTTACCAACACAACCACAATGACTGCAAATATCTGGGGCAGAAATACAAGGGATAGCTGTCACTTACACATATCCCTTGATATATCTCTGCAATTCCGGAGGTATACAAGTAGCAAGCTCACCTGCAGACGATATAGAAACAAATTAACAACAGCACAATGTACAATCCCATAATATAGGTCTACTAACTGTTAGCTCTCTAATTAGGGACGGAGCCCACACACATATATACGGATTATGTAGAAATGCAAGGCCCACAAACCTGTATATTCTACGTACACCCACCGACATCCCCCACACTAGAAACTAAAGCAATACAGACTGTAATAGCAGCACAAACATCCAGTCAGTCAATTACATCTGCAGAACCCTCAACATACCGTGTGAGAGACACAATTAAAGGCATCATGCAAAATTGCAGGCGTTGTATAATGGAACAAACAGCCATGTTACAGGTTTTGTTTGCAATACTCCGTTATCAGATGTTGGGATGACAGGTACACCCACATGTTGAACAAAATACTCTACCTGTCACACACAATCCACGGGGGACATGAATCCAAAGTATACTTGTCTCCATGCATAGCAGTTGCAATTACACATAACAAAACACAATACAGACCGTCTCCCCGAAGGTAGGGGAAATAGGCAACGCCCAAGTTGCGAATTCAATTATACCCCACTGTTGCCATGTAATTGGTGAATGGAGTAGCTGCACAGCTGATATGCAAGTAATTAGTCACTCAGGAACACCAATTGGCGGGATGAATCCACATGTTACAGGTATCGACGTATATAAGGATGACTTGCCAGACATTCAAACCGTATGCTCATACCGAATACCAGTTGAAACACTGTGAGAGAGATAGAAACGAAATGCCGTAACGATAACAAGGTATGTAGAACGCCAGATATGTAAGGTTATGTATAGCATGATCTGTATTAATTAGTTTTACTGTATGTATAGCCTGGTTTGCATTAATTAAACGTGTCCGCAATGCATAAAGTGGGGAAAGGTATTTATGTAGTGATGTCTTGCTGAGCATACTAACGCTTGTAGAAACTGTGCGTCCAGCAGTGGGACACAAGGTACACAGCACAGACACCACAAGGGATGCTACATGAGGGCATTAAACAGAACAATTCCATACAACCCGCCGTCAGTGGTAGGGTATGTCCAACAAGGACGTGCCATAGCAGGGGATAGTATATGTTGATATGCTGTCACAGAATGCATGTGTATGGGCATATAATGTTAATGACATATCTAAGGTGGTCCCGCTGTGCAAGTATGCTTTGCATTATGTGATACTATGTGAAATATGTGTAATGTATAGTATTATAGGTAGATATGACAGATATTCTACACAGCATAACAGGCATATCATGCATACCACAGGTATCGTCTATTGGCATGTACAATAACAGGATACATATGGCTTGTAGGCATGGGACATTATAATAGCATGATAGCTAATCTAAATGGAATGGCTACCAAGTAACCATGCACAAAGGACATGTAATAGCTTCACAGGTGCATAGTGGGGTACTATGCAGTCTGGCAAGTCCATGTGTAAGCACAACTACAGTGTTCACACTAGTGGCACCTCTCTAGGGTAGTGTACTGTGAACAGCAGAGCCATGTGTCACCTGCACCTCTGCACAGTACAGCCACTGCAGTGATCCCAGGCCTACATGTGTCTCCCAACCACCAAGGGAGGTATCACATGAACAGTGCTACAGAGTGTCCCTGCGTAATGTACATAGGACTTATGTTCCAAAGCATGGTGAGTGTCCGGATTGGGAATGTAACCCTCAAGCACATCCCACTCATTGTGGCGTGTGTGCACATATCCATGAGCATGTTGCTCACAGTGGCTTCTGCTTATGTCATGTATGAGGAGTATATCCATTAATAATGTTGTGGACATGGGCCCTGTCTGATCAGCAGAGGTCACCCCTGAGTATGTAGTATGCAAATGTGTACAGATGTGGTGTCCGTAGTGCAGCCGCATACTTAAACTGTCAGAGCTCAGTAAACATCATGGCGTGTTAATGTTGTGGTATGTAAAGCTGTAACTGTTGTGTAAGGTACACCCTAAATGGGGTGGTGTACCCTTGAATGTGTGTAGATGTCTTGAGTTCAGAGGTACAATGGGTGCCTATGTACCAGCTACACACCCAGTACAGATAGGTGTGGCTATGTAGAAGGATATCCACGCCACAGTGGCAATACATTAACCACAGGAGTGGGTGTGACATATGTGTGTACTGCAAACATGTACAATGTGATATGTATGTAGGGGACTACCACCCATGTGATAGTCCGTGGGTGAATGGTGTAATGCAAAGGTGATGTTCATGCACCTTGTGTCATGCAGCTTGATGCCATGATAGTCATATCATGTATCTGTCACAGCGACACCCGTATGGATGGAGTCAGTATCAGCTGGTGGAGCAATCATGGTGCTTTGTATGCAGGGGTTTGAAAGCTAGGCAGGGAAAGTTCCCTGTGCTAGTCTGTACCGCAGGGAAGCATATACTGAACATGAGGGGCCCTATGACTGAGGACTGTGGTATGCCAAATGTACCTGACATGTAGTAGGTACTATGGTATGCTGGCCTCACTGTGTGTGTCCTGTCCATGAGCCACATTGCATAACATCCTGAGACATAGGGTACGATGTGCAGGTGGATGTGTATGTTGTCAATACCAGAATGGACAATTGTGCTGAAAGGCAATGAGAGGACAATGTAGGATGTGTGGACTCCTGTACCATCAGCAACTGCCCTGGTAACTGTATGAAAGGAGTCCACCATGTGTAGGGGCCATGCTCTGGCCCTAACAAGCCCAACCTGGGTGGCAGCAAAGGACGGGAGCTCAACAATGTCTCTGTGAATGACGTCCTTGATGATGTGCCCCATAGCCATGCAGAACAGTCCAGTCAGGTGTGTAGGACTATAGTCCCACTCGTGCATTGTGGTGCCACCTGTGTGTAGTGTGATAAATGCTGCTGTGTGCCATTCAGGGGCTACAATGTCTGAAACAAGGCTATTACTGAATATGGTGGCCTAGTGGGGAGACATGTCATTCAGAGGTTGGTGGACATCACAGCCTGGGACGTTGGAAGATGACATGGGGCCAGTGTCCCAGGACATATAGAGTGCAGGTCAGTACTGTGTAGGTGTGACCACAGGGACACCACAATGTTTCTGTATGGATTGTGGCCCTGTAGTGATTGAGAGGGTGTAATGTTAGCATTGAATCCATCCTCCAGCATGTTGCCAACATCACCTGGGTCTGTAATGTTCCTGAGTGACTGTTGTATGTGACAGCAGATGTGGGTGTTGCCATCGAATACTGACATACCACCATAATGCCTGGTGGTACACCCCGGAATGTGTCACAGTCATGTTTACGTAGCTAGTCTTGGAATATGTGATGAGGGACCCTGTGGCCCTGCCACGGCTGGCCAGTGAGCCACCCCACCCATGGGAATGTACACCACTGTGCAACAGCCTACACCTGTTGTTGTACATCATATGTCCATGGAACATGACCACCAGAGTGGCGTCTGTTATCTGGTGTGTACCATCATGGCTCTGTGTGGAATAGCATGATCCATGCAGTTGTGTACATGCTAATGAAGTGCACTGGGGTATGTGTCAGCATTTGTATGTGCATTGTCCATTTGCACAGGTGTCATGACGTTAACAACCGCTGTCAGCAGACGTCTGTAGTAGGTGTTGTAGTACTCATGTACTGTGTACGCTGTGATGGGTGTGGTGCCGGGATGTGGCTAACAAGGTTGATTAGCATATGTTCAGAATCCACCAATGAGGGGATAACCCCAGGTGTGTAACACCAGTCACATGGTGGTAGTGTTCATGTCAAGGTTAATGTAGGTCTTGGAGGTGGTGTGTATGGGTTGATCCAGCAGAGCGGAGGTTATGACTCATGGATGTGTCGGTACATGAGTGGCTATCCCAGTTAAGTGTGGGGTAGTGTCAGTCACACATCAGTAGCAGCTGTCCGAGGCTCACTGTCCAATATACCAACAAATAAGGTATGTTAACCGTGGGGTATGATGTTGACTCTGTAGCTTGTTACAATGTGTATAGCGGTCCCGGACACAGTTAGTTGCACGTGGAGCACCTCTGATGCATTGTGCTAAGTAACTAGCCAGGATGTGTGCACAACATAGTGGGATATGGGAACCCCTCAGCTGTGGGTGTGCCGGTCCAGGTATGTGCCTGAAAGGTATGGTCTGTCTATAGCCTGT
Source organism: Protopterus annectens (assembly GCF_019279795.1). Lineage (NCBI taxonomy): Eukaryota > Metazoa > Chordata > Ceratodontiformes > Protopteridae > Protopterus > Protopterus annectens. Next base: position 1,202,861,293 of record NC_056731.1, read on the forward strand.
CATTACAGGTGTGCTCTGCAGAGCCTAGAGGCAGGTCCCAGTCACTGTAGAGATGTTTGAGTGGTGCATTATAAGGTGTGCCTTGCCTGCGTGCATCACAGAGGAAGATGCAAGCATTGTGTCACATGACCCCATGTCGTGCTTGCCAGTTCCCATTCTGCCAGTGACAGTTATTGGAAACTGTGAAAGACAGGCAGTATAAAAGCAGCAAGAGCCTTACATGTGAGCTGTACTCCCAGGGCTGACAGGTGCAAGTCATCTATGCCACAGCATTGTGTTTGACCAGGTCAGTCAAAATGGACAGATACCAGATGCCTGTGGAATGACAATAGGAGCATAGGCAACTGTTGAAGTGACACAGCCGGTCATTGTACAGTGGTATCGTGTCTGGACGAATGCAAAATGCTCCCCAGGGCTTGGCCCACACCCTCAGGGCTATAAGACTGGTGAGCTAATGCATGTCCCTGCACACGTAGTCTGTGAAGTGGCATCACAGGGCAGTCACACTAACATGGAGAATGGCAGTCACATCGTACCTGGTGAGGTGTGGCATGGGTGCATAGGTTATGTTGCAGAAGCAGTTACCCAACAGCAAGATGTAAGCGACTATCGCCTTGTGTAGCCTGCTGTGTGGAACTGCAGTGTGACTCCCTACAGAGTCACCTATGACTGGTGTGTTGTGAATGTTATAACTCCCTATTGGCTGTATGTGATGGGCACACATGAGTCTGTGGGCTATAAGTTGGTGATGTTGTCTTCCATGATGGGGGCTACCTCTGGTGGCTACACTGAGTATGGAGACGTACTGCACAAGTTGTCCTCGTAGGTGTGGCCAGTGGTGTAGATCATGTGAGACTATGTGATGAGTGGGGTGTGTTGCGAATGTTACACATCCCCAAATGACTGTCAGGTGCAGTCAGGGTTGGTGACAGCATTACCCCCAGCCATAGCTGTCAACCTCCTGTCCCCAAAATGAGGAACATTAGCCCTCATAATGTGTGACAAATGGGCAAAACGTGGAACACTTACAACTGGCTTACTAACAGCTTCAACTAGGAAGGGCATATGATGGCTAAAATAGGCTGGTTTTACGTATAAAAAAGATATTCTAATGAATTAATGTGATTCCCATCTATTTAGCCAAGGCTAGCAGGTAAACAATTTCCAACAATGAATGTGTGACAGACCCTTTCAATGTGGAACCTTGAGGAACATGCACCTTTTAAGACACCAAATGAGGTACGTTCCTCGTAATGAGGTACACTTGAGAGCTATGCCCCCAGCACGGCTGCAGAAGTGCATCCCCCACAGGCTGTAGTGTCGTATGTTGGGAGGTGAGCATTGAATGTGTACATGAGACAATTGCTCTATTGCCACATGTACAACATATCCCTCATATAGACAGGCAGTAGCACTGGTACGTGACAGTTGGACATGCCTGTATATACAACCATGTCCCACAGGATATGTGTGTTACATGTGTACAACAGCTGTTGTACCATAAGCAAGCTGGGAAGTGTAGGACAGCCAGTGTACCTGTGGGAAATGGTGTGGAATGGGTGCTATAGTAATCAGTAGCTCATGACATGCTCACAAGTTCTGAACAAGTGCCTAGCATGACCATACAATACAGATAGGGTGTTGGATAATATCAACCCACAAGTGGTGATGACAGTCATTTTGGGTGGCACCGCACTATAACCCTGCTGAGTATGGTGTGCATGTCCATGATCCATTATCACTGTAGATGTTAGCAGTACAGATGTACAAGACAGCACGGATGTTTGATTACAAATACCTTTGTATGTCACAGGAGTGTTCCACCAGTGGCCTGTTGGCAGACTCACAACTACAAAAGGTGCAGGAGTGACATGTGCACATCACACCAGTGCCAGCTACAGTAGAACAGGGTTAATGTGTTGTACCCCACCCTCATTATAGCCCATACCACACAGACAAATGTTAGGCATCTGTGTATGTAGGGCTGTGAATGGCCATGACCTATCAGTATAGCTGTGTCAGTGTTGTGAACAACATACAGAATGGGCTGTGTGGGTGAGGTGTGTGACATATGTGCACAGGCTGATGGATGATACCAGCATTGCCACCACTAGGTGAACATCCCTGTACCCATAAACTACTACCTAGGCTGTGGTCAACATTATGGACACTGTGTAAGGGATGATGCTGTGCAGTGCACCCCCTGACTTGGTGATGTTTCCAGGCCCCTTAGGTAGTCATATGAGGTACCCATGTCATGTCAGGGTGCCATCCATGAGCACGGAGATCACTGGACAGGCATATACAGCACTGTGGTGACCAATATTGGATCACATACCACCTTTAAGGGGTAATGGCTATGCATGGATGTGCGATACCAGCCTTCACAATCCTCACCCCCACTATGCAGCATGCTGTCTACCTTGCAGAAAGACATTTGCTACACCATGATGATGGACATGCTACATGTCCATATCCTGATCTATAAGACATATGTCATGGACAGCCACTGTCCTAATACTAGGATCGCCACAGGCTGGACAGATCTCTGTGACATATATGTGACATACTCCCGCCATACCATGCAACCCTGTCCATCAAAGCTGCACATGTCATCCCAGTCATACATGGTGTGATGGCCACATGGTAGATGTACTATCAACTGACTGGATCAGTAATGTGGCACTGATGCACCTTGCGGTGGCATAATGGCTGTCTGTTACAGCTTGGAAACTGTGCCCGCACATGCTATGGTTGATAACCATCCCTGCGAATGTCGTCTGACTAGCCATTGTCCCATGTCTATCACATGTGCAATACAGGCGATCCATGGCAGGATGTTGAACAGTTGTACAGTGCTGTGTAGATGTACATAGCAAAACACATGCATGTACCAGTGTCCATGCATATGTGTGCATTGTCACTGCTCAAGTCCATTACGGCTGTGTCTGTTTTGATATGTGACATATACACAGCATCCAGGTCAACAGCATTACCATGGACACATCCAGGCATGTGCAGATAGGTAAGAACACAAGTGCAGGCAAATAGACATGCCCACAGCAAGACAGCATTTACATGGAGTATGAACACTGTAATGAGGTGACACACATATATGGTGATGATATCCAATGCATAATGGGTGTGACATGTGTGTGACACAAACACGTCAGTCATGTCAGTGTCGTGAAGCTTTGCAAAGATAACTGTGCAGATGTAGTAGATGTCATATACATGTATGTGCAGCAGTATCTCTGTACATCTCTGAAACTGTGACCTGTCACCATCATTATGTCTTACAGATAATGCCCCATACACGCCTCCCAGCATACAGCCACCAGGAGGATGATGTCCTCATCCCACAGCTCCATGACAATTATGACTTGTTGTTCAGCCATGTGCCACAGCATGCCCAGCAGCAGGCTGACCTGTGGCAGGATCTACGCAGGAGGGTGAATGATGTGGGTGGCCATAACCGCACCTACCAGCAGGTGCACAGACACTGCACGGACTTGATACGACATGCAAAACAGCGTGCCACTGCAATCGCCAGGGAACAAGGTGGAACAGGTGGTGGGCCACCAACCCAGCCCCCACTCACACACACCGAGGAGCTACTGGCCAGTCTGGGGACACCCAGGGAACAGCATCCACAAACACTAGCTGCCATCGTGGAGGTGGGTGTCTCCCAACCAATGAGCATGGAGTTACCTGGTAAGTCAGTACTGCACATATGGCTATTATATCCCATTTAGTTGCATGTGTCACTGTACATTATGTAAAGTAACAACATATGCAAGGTATGTGGACACACATGCTGCATACTGCAGTATGCTACCCTGTGTATGCACACATGTGCATAATATATGCTATTATACAGGCAAATGTGTTAACATGCACAGTGCACCCTGTGGCTGTCATACAGTCATGGATAATGTTCATACTGCTGTGTCACCCCTATACAGGTACCTATGGCATGCAAAACAGACATTAGTCCGTTGCAGGTAAGACTGTCATCAGTATCAGGCATGTTAAAGCATAGATCTATTTGCCATGTGGCCAGTTAACACTTGCACACTTGATGTTCATTCCAGTCATGATATACAGGTCGCAGCACCCATCATTTACACAAGCCACCCATATGCAATATATACAAATGAAATGATACACCAACTTGAAACCACAGTATTTGTCATTGCTACATGTGTGGTCAGTTGTGCATACAACAGTGGAGGTGTACTACAATGGAGGCATATGTAGTATGCATTGGAACAACATGTGTGGTACGCAAGCAGTACCACACAGTGAGCTGTGATATGGGCAGCCCACAGTTGTCACCATTGTGTTGTATGCCCCTGCATTGGGTGCACACATTGTGATGTGCCATCTGACATGTCCCAGACATGTAGTGTTCTGGCTGCAATATTGTCACACTATCCCATGACCCATACCCCACATATCAAACATACAACCCATTGTCTGCATAGCCCTGTGGATGGTGACATATCTGACATCTATGGGTGTATGTCATATGGGACAACACAGACATGTGAGATAGATGGCCATCAAACACATTTGGCCAACACATGTGCACACATGGCCATGGGGGATGGTCAGAGACATGTAGCCACACAGTAGATGTGATGTGTATACACCCTGTTGCATGTTGTCCACACATGGTCCACTTATAGCCTTAGTTGACTGATTATACAGTTGATGTGGTACACTGGACATCCTAACAGCCTGTGCACAGCTAGTGGATGTGTCACTGAAGTCTACCATATAAGATCGGTTGAACATCACGACTGTGTCATAGCATGACAGTAGTCACCTGTACAGCTTCCACAGACATTGACACCACATCAGGCCACAGATACTGTACATTTCCCTTGCTGCTGTAAGACATCACCGTTAGCTGTGCACCTTGTGTGTGTGTGGTACATCAATGTCAGGTGGAAAATGGTGAATTGACATGTCTGCTATGTGTGGACATGGTTGCCAGGCAGCTAAGACCCTGTAGTTGTTGTGCAGGGGTGTCAGCTGTAGGTCCTCCAGTGATCTGTCACTTGACACAGCATGGTTTGGTGTGTATACACCTCAGCATCGTGGGTCACAATCCACAGTTATGTCATGGGTATGCATGCATTGTACAGCAATACAGATGCCTCAAGATGCCATGCAATGGCACAGTGTCTGTACTTCACACTGTATAGCAATTTAGATGGCTCACATTACCCTTCCATGCTCATGCACATTTGCTAAACATGCATTCTATCTGTAGGGCATACAGACAACACCGCAATGTGATGCCCATTACGATGCTGTACATGTGTCAGGACAGCATTGTGTCAGACATGTATGCATGTTAATGCACACATCAGCAGAGTACATGTCAAGGTCACATCAGCCATGTGTACTGTTATCCTGTTCTGGTCCACATAGTGTATCACGGGGATGCATGCATACTACCATGATTGTGTGAACTGCATGGCTATTGATATGACACCTGCTTGCTGTAGTGTGCACCCCAGGGAGGTATGCTTACTAACACTATTAATGTCTGAGCTGCATGCCCTCTGCTGTACCACAGGCATGCTGCATGCCATCTGTCAAATCACATGCATGGTGTGTCTGTGTGTGCATCTGTGTGTGTGTGTGTGTGTGTGTCTGTGTGTGTGTGTGTGTGTGTGTGTGTGTGTGTGTGTGTGTGTGTGTGTGTGTGTGTGTGTGTGTGTGTGTCTATTGTAATTTAGAGTCTTTCTTTGCATTCACAGGTGATGTAGGTGCGTTACCCTCCTGCGGTCCATCTGATGTTAGTGTCCTCACAGATACTAGCAGTGCTAAGCATATGCATGAGGTACAGGCAGAGTTGTCAGGGGCTGAATCGGTGCCAATGGTTGCCATCCCAGCTATGTCCCCCTCTTCCCCGCACACAGTTCTGCTGCCAACAAATACCGCATCACCAGTGGCCATAGAGGAAGGACAGTCAGTGTCTGTTAGCGTGGAACAGGAACGTGTGGTGGCTACAGAAGGTGTGTCTACACACCATGGTGTCAGTGTAATGACTGCAGATGAGGGCCAGTGCTGCTCGTAAGAGGACCTCTGGCAGACATGCACCTGCAGGACAGAGCGCAGCAGCTGGTATCACCAGACGCATGTTCCAGGCTGTAATGGTGGCACAGGCACGTGCTGAATGGCAGACCAGAGAAGGGCAGAGGCTGCAGAGGGCTGCTATCCGTACCCTAAATGACAACATCCAGACTTTGGCAAATGCGCAACAGCAGATTGCTGATGTTCTGGACTGGCGATTGGGTGACATGGTTGAGATCCTTAACCGTGGCATGGCAATCCGCGAGTGTAAGCTGTCTGTGCTGGAACATCTGGTAGGAGTGAGGCGTAGGCCACGTGGACGTAGGCCAGCCACACCACCTAGTGCAGGTCAACGTGAGCATGCCACCTCACATGCCCACTCCCATAGTGCCAGTAGCAGTAGCAGTAGCAGTGCAGCTGGTGCTGCACTGTCCACACCAGGACACAGCAGGCCACGTGGACATGGTCCTGGACATTCCCAGTGGGGACACGGTTCCAGTGGACATGTGTCAATGGACAATAGCCAATCTGTACCTCTGCCTGGTAGTGCCCGTGCAACCCCTGGCAGGCACAGGTCACGTGGCCATGGCCGGACACAGTGAGCTGTACAATCTGGTCTGTACAAACTGGAGCTGTCAATAATACCCCATGTAGGCCTCACAAAAGGCAGAACTGTGAGCACACATACACGCACACAGCAAAGACATCTGTAGGGTACAACAATAACCACATGCATACTGAACAGACATGTCCAATCATATCACTGGCCCTTACCCACACACATGATGTCATCCAGTGGTGCAGCCTATGCCCTTGGCAAACATTCCACCCTGTGCATATGATGAAGCCTGTGCCGCATCCCTGTCATCCACACCATCGGTGCAGGGACATGCTCAAATGGTCTGATGCACAGGGTGAACAGAATAGTGAAAAGTGCATTCTACATTAGTTGTGTAAGAATAGTGAGAGAAGTGTATATTACAATAGTTGCGTGAGAATAGTTTGAGATATGTATATTACATTAGTTGTGTACTGTTGACATGCACCAGACATACCATGTAGTACAGGTTTAGCATGCATTGTTATATGTTCACAGTATGTGTCATAGTAACAACAGTAACAGCATGTTGGTAATGATGCCCTGGTTTCCTCCTTATGGTCTACTTGCATGTGCCTACAAGTAGCACTGTTTGCAGTCTCCCATGTGTAACTGTGGAGTACTCACAGGGACATATGGCAATATTAGCATGCTATACGTAGCCTCAGCCTGACTGTCGGAAAGTCTAACATACCACAGATGTCCACACATATACTGATCCAGAAGCATGTGGGCAGTTTAATAGGCTACAGTGGCTAGAGACGTGACATCCATACCAGGTCACATCACAGGTATGTTGACATGGTGCAGGGGTTGTACACAGCAGTCTGGCCAATGATAATGTTAGAGGCCACTTGATAGCATGAGGCCTCACTGTGTAGCAGTAATAACCTGTCACATTACAGGAACATGCTCACACTAATGGGGTCAACAACACTATAACACACACCCCATAGTGTTGAGGTGAGGACCCTTGCCTATGTGGTCATCACCCTCACAGTACTGTGCACCCACACAATGCGACACAGAGAAAGAACATGTACAGGTAGCCAGTGCAGCTGAGACTGATGGCATCAACAGGGTAGTGGACTGCATGACCAAGAGGGGTTAGGGATCCTGTGTGTTCTGTATGGTAACATGCACCCTCACTCCATGCACCAGACAGCCATACATACCTACATACACACACACACACACACACTGTGGAGATCACAAATGTCGTACATATTTGGATAGCTGATGTGTGTGATACACACACCACACCTGCCTACGTCATGCTTTCCACACAGCAGTATGTACAGATCTGTACAACAGTGTACAGGGGTGTGTGACAAGTGGGTTGTATTCCACACCATATGTGCCATATATGGTCACACAAGCAAACACACATGGCTGTACTGTGAATGATACACCTGCTATATGATGATACGTCTGACAGACATGCAGCAGTATTGGCCGCATTATGTGTACCAACGCTACCTTTGGCAATTGTGCTGCTATATGCACACGGGAGGATGTAAGTGTTACAGGTGTCTAGTGACGTACTGTCGGTAACACCTGACCGCTGTGTAGGTGTTATATCTCCACCATCAAGTAACGGTAACATAGCGTACTGTTTGCACATGTCATGATTGGATGGTGTGTGACACACCTGTGAGCCGTCCCTGGCAAACATCCATCTACACAGGTGCATCACCACTTTATGTACACACATACATCCATACCTGCTGTACATCCTACCGTACTGTCAGTATGTCACCATATACAGGTGTCAATGATGCGGTGGCATTGCAACTGCATGTTGTAGTTAGGCACAGACGAGTTACTTACATCAGCTACTGTACATGCATGGTAGCTGCATGCACACTATAGATTGTACATGTGTGTTGGTCCTACATGCCTGTCATGTCGCCATGTTTGAATGTATTGCAATTGTTGGACATGTGTGTTGACATACATAACACATGGACTGTTGTATGATATGATGGGTATCATGGGTAACTAGTACAGAGGGAATGTGTCCTTGGTCAACATTGCTACCTCATGTACTGTTAGCATTCAACAGCCATGGACCCACCTTCCATTTGCGTGCATATGATTGCTGTAGCCACTTGTCTGCACAGAGGACAGCAAAAGCTATGCTATGTACATATGTGTTGTGTGTGTGGTCCATGCACATATCCACTGCAATTGCATGTATGACATAGCCAAACATGTGTGTTCATTGGAGTACAGCGACAGTCATCTGTCACAGCTGTGTAAGTCCCAGGGCCCCTGGTATGTGTAGAGCCGACCTGGTTATGTACAGTGGTATCATTGCAATCCATCACACATGGTGGAACCCTGTCGGTACATGGGTAGTCTGCACAGTTGCTGAAGACCTATGTACAGTCCACTGGTCATGAGTCACACGGTGTTGTGTTAATGTATAGCTGTGTATTGCTGGTCCAATGACATGGTGATGTGTAACGGCTACATTGTAGATTGTGGTGTGTACCTCTGTGATCTGCACCTGAGACATGAGTGTGTACTGGTCAATACATGTGAGTGGCCTTCATGTACATGGGGACAGTAATACCATACTGTGTCCTTCTGTGTTTAGAATCCATGTGCTTGCAAGATGGCCCTTTGCAACTGCTAAGTGTGTGAGCATGCCTAGTACGCCGTTGTGTAGATGGACACACAGTACATTCCACACTGCACCCTTCCGTGATTAGACTCCATGTGCATGCAAGATGGCCCTTTGCAACTGCTAAGTGTGTGAGCATGACCAGTATGCCGTTGTGTAGATGGACACACAGTACATTCCACACTGTGCCCTTCCGTGATTAGACTCCGTGTGCATGCAAGATGGCCCTTTGCCCTTCCGTGATTAGAATCCGTGTGCATGCAAGACGGCCCTTTGCAACTGCTAAATGTGTGAGCATGCCCAGTACACCATTGTGTAGATGGGCACACAGTACATTCCAAACAGATGTGTGATACTAAGCATGTGGGCATGGCCATTGACATCCTGTATAGCCATGGTGGTCATCCAGGCAACAGATGTCCATTTTCAATGTCACAATGGATGCCTACATTGAACACACTGGTTGCTGTCTCGAAGGGTGTACTGTCTGTGGCGCATCCCGTATCTATTTAGTGTTGTAGTGCTCCGTAGATATTTAGTTGCCCCGATGACAGCACTGCCATGTGTTTCTCTATGTCTACCTTGGGACAGTAATATGCTTTCAGAATGCTCAGTCTCTAAACATTCCCTATCTGCATCTTTGCCTTTGCGGATGATGTCACCCACCTAGAAGTATGCCTCTGGGAGTGCTGTGTTCAGTAATCTTGGTAGTGGGTTCTGTAAATGTGTAATGCTGTAGTGTGATAAGGTAGTTAGGTGTATGTTCAACTCCCAGTCCTGCCAAGTGTGTGTGTGTGTGTGTGTGTGTGTGTGTGTGTGTGTGTTTCCAGCTGCCTGGGGACACAGTAATGCTTTTAGATGCCTCACAACACATACATTCCCTATCGGCGTCTTTGCCTTTGCGGATGATGTCACCCACCTAGAAGTATGCCTCTGGGAGTGCTGTGTTCAGTAATCTCAGTAGCGTTTTCTGTAAATGCGTAATGCTGTAGTGTGATAAGGTAGTTAGGTGTATATTCAACTCCCAGTCCTGCCAAGTGTGTGTGTGTGTGTGTGTGTGTGTGTGTGTGTGCTTCCAGCTGCCTGGGGACAAAGTAATGCTTTCAGATGCCTCACAACACATACATTCCCTATCGGCGTCTTTGCCTTTGCGGATGATGTCACCCACCTAGAAGTATGCCTCTGGGAGTGCTGTGTTCAGTAATCTCAGTAGCGTGTTCTGTAAATGCGTAATTCTGTAGTGTGATAAGGTAGTTAGGTGTATGTTCAACTCCCAGTCCTGCCAAGTGTGTGTGTGTGTGTGTGTGTGCCTGTTTCCAGCTGCCTGGGGACACAGTAATGCTTTTAGATGCCTCACAACACATACATTCCCTATCGGTGTCTTTGCCTTTCCGGATGATGTCACCCACCTAGAAGTTTGCCTCTGGGAGTACTGTGTTCAGTAATCTCGGTAGCGTATTCTGTAAATGCATAATGCTGTAGTGTGATAAGTTAGTTAGGTGTATGTTCAACTCCCAGTCCTGCCAAGTGTGTGTGTGTGTGTGTGTGTGTTTCCAGCTGCCTGGGGACACAGTAATGCTTTTAGATGCCTCACAACACATACATTCCCTATCGGCATCTTTGCCTTTGCAGATGATGTCACCCACCTAGAAGTATGCCTCTGGGAGTGCTGTGTTCAGTAATCTCGGTAGCGCATTCTGTAAATGCGTAATGCTGTAGTGTGATAAGGTAGTTAGGTGTATGTTCAACTCCCAGTCCTGCCAAGTGTGTGTGTGTGTGTGTGTGTGTGTGTGTGTGTGTGTGTGTGTGTGTGTTTCCAGCTGCCTAGGGACACAATAATGCTTTTAGATGCCTCACAACACATACATTCCCTATCGGCATCTTTGCCTTTGCAGATGATGTCACCCACCTAGAAGTATGCCTCTGGGAGTGCTGTGTTCAGTAGTCTCAGTAGCGCGTTCTGTAAATGTGTAATGCTGTAGTGTGACAAGGTAGTTAGGTGTATGTTCAACTCCCAGTCCTGCCAAGTGTGTGTGTGTGTGTTTCCAGCTGCCTGGGGACACAGTAATGCTTTTAGATGCCTCACAACACATACATTCCCTATCGGCGTCTTTGCCTTTGCGGATGATGTCACCCACCTAGAAGTATGCCTCTGGGATTGCAGTGTTCAGTAATCTTGGTAGCGCGTTCTGTAAATGTGTAATGCTGTAGTGTGATAAGGTAGTTAGGTGTATGTTCAACTCCCAGCCCTGCCAAGTGTGTGTGTGTGTGTGTGTGTGTGTGTGTTTGTGTGTGTGTGTTTCCAGCTGCCTGGGGATGCAGTTATGCTTTTAAATGCCTCACAACACATACATTCCCTATCGGCGTCTTTGCCTTTGCAGATGATGTCACCCACCTAGAAGTATGCCTCTGGGAGTGCTTTGTCCAGTAATCTCGGTAGCATGTTCTGTAAATGTGTAATGCTGTAGTGTGATAAGCTAGTTAGGTGTATGTTCAACTCCCAGCCCTGCCAAGTGTGTGTGTGTGTTTCCAGCTGCCTGGAGACACAGTTATGCTTTTAGATGCCTCACAACACATACATTCCCTATCGGCGTCTTTGCCTTTGCGGATGATGTCACCCACCTAGAAGTATGCCTCTGGGAATGCTGTGTTCAGTAATCTCGCTAGCGTGTTCTGTAAATGCGTAATGCTGTAATATGATAAAGTAGTTAGGCGTATGTTCAACTCCCAGCCCTGCTAAGTGTGTGTGTGTGTGTGTGTGTGTGTGTGTGTTTCCAGCTGCCTGGGGACAAAGTTATGCTTTTAGATGCCTCACAACACATACATTCCCTATCGGCGTCTTTGCCTTTGCGGATGATGTCACCCATCTAGAAGTAAGCCTCTGGGAGTGCTGTGTTCAGTAATCTTGGTAGCGCGTTTTGTAATTGCGTAATGCTGTAGTGTGATAAGGTAGTTAGGTGTATGTTCAACTCCCAGCCCTGCCAAGTGTGTGTGTGTATGTATGTATATATATATATATATATATATATATATATATATATATATATATATATATATATTTGTAATATGTATGTGGATATTAGCACTATTGAATGTGCTGCATTATCTGTACGTGATCACCTTGTATGTATCTGAATGTGCTATGGCTCTGTGATAGTGCACATACTGTGTGCTGTAGTGATCCTGGGTTATAGTTGTGTAGTGACCAGTTATTTTGTTGTTGGGTATTACAAGGGACATTGAAAACAATGATAGTACAGCACCTTTAAACGGTCATGTGCACATCTCAGCAGCAGTCAGCAGTGGTTATTACTTTGGAGGATGAGTATGGCTCATATAACTATGTATTAAATGACAATACTATGCAAATCAGGTTAACATTACTGACACCCTTTTCTCCACAGGTCGTGATACAGATCCCAAGAATGTATGTGTATACATTGCCAGGTGCAGGACTGGAATATGGTTGAATGCATGGAGGGGTGTCCATGGCCAGAAATGGCGATCTGTACAGCCTGGCAGGTACAGTCTGTGACTGACCCACAACCTCCAGTATATGGCTGACACATGCTGAAACAGTGTACATGCAGAGACACACATAAAACAAACAGCTAGGGATAACACATACACACACACATTGCATCAACACTGGGCCATGCAAAACCTGTTGTCCCTCACACACACAGAAATGCATACATGTTGATTGGATGGTTCAATGACAGGCTCTGGAAAAGAAACTACATACCCTGTGCATATGATGACACCTGTGCCACCTCTTGTAATGTGTAACATTGATGCAGGTACAGACTAACATGGTGCTGATGCACAGGGTGGCTTCATAGCACTGTAATAATATTACAATGTTGTTAACACAAAGTGTGATTTCCTTCTAGGGGTATGTAAGCAGGCATGATACATTACAGCTATGATCATCAATGTAGTATGGTGTACAGCACTGTTAATTCTGAAGATGTATTATCCATCTATGTGCCATTTGACTGACGTGTGTAGTATTGGCAGCATGTGTTTCAGAGTGTGCAGTACGTGCGTGATGTGTGTAGTACAGATTTTCATGTATTTATATGTGAACATGGTGAAGGTGCACTGTCTGCATGTACATGTATAGTGGACACATTGGAATGGTGACATGCCCTGTATTACACACTGTTAACACTTCATAGTTTCTATTGGTGGCCAGAATGCATTATACTACACATATTGTTGTACTTGTCTACACATGTGTGATTGCTATGGTTTTACACGATGCTGTGGGTGATACTGTTACTATCTGTGATTGTTTTGCATTATGGTAGTAAACACGACCTCAACAGTCTGAATAACCAATTGTTATATGATATCTTCACAACTGACCCACACATGTAGGACACACAGTAGCATGTGGATCCTACATGTACTATACTATACCAGTATGCACTGGTATTGACCGCCACACATTGCTGGGACCATTACTGTTTGACATATAGCCATGTTAGTTACAAGCAAAGACAATAGGGATATTCCTGTCCACATCTGGGAATTCATACTGTGGCCTAGAATGCATTCTGCACATGACACAGTTATTCTACACAAGGGTATCATACAGACAGATACGTGTTATCCAACCCATGCTGTAAACCTATAAGGCTAAAAAGAGTCAGTTATCCACATTTACTACACATACTTTACCAACAGTAACACATAGGTATTACACCCCAATATGTATAATGGGTAAAAATGTGTACATATAGATAAGTGCTATGTCATTTGTCATTTGATATTTGCATTTGCAATGTTATTTTGAAGTACATCACTGTATCACATAAGCAATGAGAGTTCTGCATGCATATTCTCCAAGGTGGTTGTACAACTATGATGAATGTCCATTATTGACATACTTTGCTGTGTTTGAACTGTTCTGCAGTAATACGCATACATGAACAGTCACTCACACTATGTATATAAACTGTCATGTGTGTGTGTGTGTGTGTGTGTGTGCGTGTGTGCGTGTGTGTGTGTGTGTGTGTGTGTGTGTGTGTGTGTGTGTGTGTGTGTGTGAGACACAGATGACTTAGGCCACAGACAATTCTGGTACATGTAGTTGACAAGTGCTTTAATGCTCCACCAGATGTGTACAGGCACCAGAACTGTGACTTGAGTGACACAAACACATGCTAGAGTAATGTTTCTGTTTGTGCGTGTGCCTCATTATGGCATTCCTGTTCATGTGTGTGTGCATTTCTAATGTGTGTCATCAGCCACAGTTGAACTGCACATCCAGCATCCCTCACTAGGTGACCATGAGGGTTGTCCCCATTGCCGAATGTTTTGTACAGCTGCGTCAGATGCCACATATCGGAAGCATTGCAGCTTCCAGGGCATCCAGCACACACATTCATTATTATGGACTGGCCATCACACACAAACCACCACTTCATGGAGGGGAAGCCCTTGTGGATTATGTAGGCCCTACCACACTCACTGGCTGGTGCTTTGATGCATATGTGTGTGCAGTGTATTGCACACAGTACTTAGGGCATTCCACTATTGTGTGGAAAAGACACATATTGCTGCCCAATACCTCATGGGAATTGGGGATATATACATCATCACTGACATGTGCTGACATGGCATTCATGAACTGGTGTAGTACCCTGGATGCTGATGTTTGTAAAATCCACATCATATCACCAGTTGATCTCTGAAAGGTACCTGTTGCTGGTATTCTTAGGGCAACACATACCTTGGTTTCCACTGGGATAGGTTTCCCCTCTGTTGGTTCTGTTTGTGAGACATGGCCTGCACAGCTCCACAATCTTCTGCAAGAGGTCTCTGTCCACTCTATAGCACTCTACTATCTCCAGCTTATGTAGCCCCTGGTAGGTTACCCTGTGCCTGCACACTCCTCTCCATCTACTCACTGTGTGATGCTGAGCAGCATTCACATTGGCACAACCCTCCACATGTTGCATATGTTGACGTATAATAGCAATGGCAGCCCCTAACATTATGTTGTCTCAGTTAAGCTTTTACAGTTTTCACTTCTCTTAGTATACTACAGTGTTGCAGTGTGTCTGAGAAAAACATGGTGGAATGCTGTTTGTAGAGTTGTACGTGCTGTGCTGTGCTGGCCTACTGTACTGGCTGTGTAATATACTCAGTCTGATTGTTTTCACCTGCTAGCTGTGATAATTCTCCTTGGTTAACTTACTGCTATTTGTTTACCTTACTTTTCACTGTTTGTGTCCACAGTGAGCGGCGCCGCGCATAGGAGCACAGTGAAGTGCACATCCGCTTCCACGTGTGCACACAGGCTTATACATGCGTACAAACACTTACACTGGCTTACACAACATTACACGGGCTTCAACATTCTTACAGTAGCTTACTCATTCTTCAACTTGCGCACACGGGCAGACACACATGCACACATGCTTACTCGGGCTTACAGGCTTGCACGGGCGCAAGCACACTTCAGCAGGTTTGCAAGAAACTTCAGTGATATCCATGGCGTACACCATCAGTTTCCTGACTTTACCTAGGATAAATCATAACACGCCTCTTCCACTGATGAGTCACTGAGAGCAAACATGTGACACACTGCTCCAATAAGATTACAGTGTTTTATACATGCCGTGTTTCTTCCACTGGTACTATCTTGTTTTGCTGTTTTATACATACACACTCATGATGTCACCTATCTTCTACACTGATAGTCCCCTTAACCTACTCTTACACTGTAGAGGCTTGGCCCATATGGCATGACAAATTATGCTTCACTATCCTCAGCCTCAATTGCATAGGATTGCCTACTAATGCTTGGTTACATCATGAGAGTACGCTTCCACACATAGCAACCACTACTCAGTAGCCATGTTGTCTTCAGCTTGCCATTCACCTGCATGACAAACTAACTTTTAACTGACATTACAATCTGTATGTATATTTTACATATCTGTCTTGTATTGTATGCACAGCACGTATTCGCGCCGCTGCGCTACGCTTAAACACTGGAGATCGGGGGAGGACAACTAGAGTTTTATTAATTTCCAATGGAAAAACATGCCACTGGCCTTATATTTGGCCATTGGCATACTTCTTCAACTAAATCCATCCTTTATTTGCAGATGACATTGCTCCATTTAGCTACTTGCAGAGCGTTACTCGGTTAACATCCATGTACATTTCTGCACATAACTCTACTCTTCCACAGACAGCTTACTGTTTCATGTATTGCATATTTTACATCATTTGCATAGCTTTCACCTACAAATGGGGTAATTTGCATATCCTAACATTGTCCGTGCAGCGTTCATTTTAGGGGCTGTGTTACACGCCCCTACAAAATATTGCTGAATAGCTCGGCAGACATCTTGCCTTGATCTACTTTTACTCTACTTGTACACACCGACCAAGGCTTCCTGAATCCTGGCCTAAGCTTTGCTGTGTGCTAATATGTCTATTTGTGGAGTAAGCATGGCCGTAGGTATGTTTTGACCTGCTACCTCTGTCATTTCTACAGAGCAGCTCCCACTTTCATTATTTGTAGAGGTGACAGCCCTATAGGAACTATATGTACAGCTGTGACATTTGACAAGTCAACACATACCTGCGGTCAATACTAAACTGACTACTTCAGCGCTTTTCATACCTTCATATTTGTCTTGTAGTAGTATAGTTGATAATACTGTTTCCTATAACATGTATCTGTTTCTGATACAAGATATGTCATTTTATTACACCACTACACACAATATATGAAGAAATCACAGGCCAGATGCCATTACATTCCTTTTGTAGGACACACCCGCCCAGAGTGTTGTGTTCCTCACAAAAGCCAACAGGTGCTAATCAAAACATATTCTGCTATCATCTACCTTATGTGTTTGCCAGTATTTGCGCTTTCCGTCAGTGGCAGAACTCACATGTGAGTGTGGGAGACTGAACACTGTATCGGGGACACTGCATAGCACCCTGAGGGACACATTTATGTTGTTTCTATTAACCTTCCACATTGACTATCACAGGGCATAAGTATTCATCAAATTTATCGAGGTACATGCTTTTGACTTATACATGTTTTGTCATTTGTCATCATGTCTTTCTTCACACCTGTCCACCTAATCTCACTAGTTCTGTACATTTATTTAGGTCAGGGTTACCTTCATAACTCTCAACTGTACACATTTTGGGTAAATGTGCCAAACTTAGACTTATAATTTTGTTCCTTTTTTAATAATATTGTGCCTTTCTGGTAATTTAGTGACAAGTCATTAGGGACTGTGGGGTTAGACAATAATGACAGACATTAATAGTCTATAATAAATAACCCTCAAAACATTCATACTAATGAATGATCCATTATTCTATCAACGTTCTGACTTTGTAAGAGGAATATTTGAAATATTCCCTATTTGTACTTATTTTAAAATGCCTTTGTCCAGATGTCTTATTCTGATGGGTTGAGAGGTATGGTTACCATCTTAATCGTACGCATGTACATCCATGATAATCGCTTACACGACACTAATATAAGTCCCTACGTCTTCCCCCAATAGTTTACACAATATCCAGTAGATGGGTCCTTCATTTTTGGAAGATATAGGTGTCTGCTATACCCACATAGGAATATTAATCACTCACATGGGGCGGACCTCATAAATCTGTGCCAACCAACACCTAGGCACCTAGGCCCATTATTGCATACCCATGATTCCCAGACCTGACACCCCTCCACAGTAGTCATAACACATATTTAATGTGAGCAATAATAAAGTATGAAGACACTTCTAAGCACTATCCACTCTCCGCATATCGGGACATATGTCATACATTCTGTCAACCCATGTGTTATTACACTTGCACAAGCTACTGTTGCATGTACAGCTATATTGTAGTTGCGGATGACACTTCTTTGCAGCAATCATTACAGGACAGTGTGTGTATAGATTCACAATTTTTGGGGTCCTGCAAAGGACACCTATATCCATGTTTAAAGAGTAGGACTTGCAGACCTGGCACACTGATACTTTCCGGGCAATAGTTTTGAGAGCAGCAGTGTATTTACCTTAATTGCATGTCTGTATGTCTATCCATACTAGCTATGATGTAACCTATTTATGTACATGTGATATATCTACGAGGACATTTGTTTATATGTTTGTTAGGTATATATCAATTAATGTTGTATGTGTTTGTGTGTATATGTATATATATATATATATATATATATATATATATATATATATATATATATATATATATATATATATATATATATATATATATATATATATATATATATATATATATATATATATATGTCTGTACATTCTTTATTTCTTATATTTATTTAGTTTAAGTCTGTGGATATATATCTATACACAAATGTATATATCCATATATAGACATTACGTGTAGAAACCAGCATTCATTTGCTATGCTGTGTGCGGATTACACACGCACAGGTGCACTTGCATTTCCTTATTGTGGGTTACATATGTTTACTAAGTCTTTGTGCTTACATGGGCATTATTACTTGTGACAGTACCAGTAAAATATCTGTAATCCAGTTAATGGACATATGCGAAACACACGTTCACCTTTACATATTTAAATGTCTGTACAGCACAGACGCATTCATTACACTTTAACATTATATGTGCTGTAGTCGTAGTTGAACCGGGACTGCATTCACGTTGGCCGGATGCTGTAACCACCATGCTTTTGGTGTTCTGACTCATTTATATGCATACCCATAGTACATAGCTACATTAACATATGCCTCACCGCTTCACTTACGACACGGGCATCCATTCTCCTGCTGGGAAAAATGTGGTACTACATATTACACATTCCCTATTCCCTACTGCTCTGGACCCAAGCTGCATATTTAATTACTGCAGGGATATTCAGAACCCCAAGGCTTATAGTCCTGACACATACAAGTCTTTAATTGTCAGGGTGTTCATGTGGTGATCTGGGTTTAGGCTTGTCCGCCTGGTGAACGGAACTGCCCTGACCATGTTCAAATGTCAGACAAAGCACATGGACAGAGTTTGTCCATTTTAAACATTTTATCTGTGTTTACAGACACAGGTGTTTGGGCACCTGTCAGCAGCTTATAATGTTGGCAATACATAATATGAGTGGGGGTGGTTACAATACATAATCCACGGTGAGTGGTGTTCCCATTCACATTATTTTAATTGTGTTTACAGACACAGGTGTTTGGGCACCTGTCAGCAGCTTATAATGTTGGCAATACATAATATGGGTGGGGGTGTTTACAATACATAATCCACGGTGAGTGGTGTTCCCATTCACATTTGACTAATTCCTGTATTCATTCATATGAGGATTATTATTTTGGACATGAATTAACTATGAATTAAGTACAGGTATGCAGTAGTACAGTAAACATATGTGAAGGTTTGTTACTGTAAAAATGTACGGACCTCTGTAATACTCGGGGACTACCCCACATCCTTCACAACATTTCATGCTAATGTACATACTATTATTCTGTGAACTTTCGAAGTTTGTGAGAGCAGTATTTACATCTGTCCCTATTTGTCCACCCATCATTTTAGGCTTTGTCCAGATTTTGTTGCTGTAATAGGTTGAGAGGTGGTGTCGGTATGTGATTGAGTTGAATATATACTGTCGATAATTCAGTGGGGAGTAGGGTTACCACCTGTTCCTCTTTGCGAGGGGAAGTCCCACTTTGGACAGTTGTGTCCTGCGATGAAACCTAAGACATAGCAAATGTCCTGTGATTTTAAGACAAAGGTATATTTCTTATTTTCTTTAATAGTTGCATGATACAGGTATTTTGTATCTGAAACACATAACTATTATTTGAAATAGCATAAGCAATTCAAATGCTATGAAATAAGCTTTTATTTTGGCAAACAAGTGTAATTCTGTCCTTTGCACTGGCCGGGGGTATGTTTTATCCTGCAAATTCTCACATTTCTACAAAAGATGTCCCACCTTGGGCATCTGAACAGGTGGCAACCCTAGTGGGGAGACCTGCATGGTGGACAGGTGTTCCATCCTGCGTAGTATGTTTTGCATGTCTGTCTAGAAACTGTACAGTACCGTGACTACACATACATGTTTTGTCCAGATGTGTACAGTACTAGACACCATGGCGTGTAAACAACTCTGATATTTCAACAGGTTACTTATCCCATGCGGGATGTACACACATTTTGCCAAAACATGAATGCGCGAGCATTTGGATTTACGTAACTGTGATGGGATGTTTACAAACGTGGGATACATATTTGCAATCCTGACACTGCCTAGGATGATACTTCCTACTACATATGGGGAATACTCGCTATGTGTAGGTGTACGGCTGCGCAAGGTTGGTAGCTGGATTTGGTGGACATTCGGACATGGGTGCGGGTTATGTGCTATACAGGGGATGTTGCGTATTGCATTTGCATGCATGGGTTCTGCATTTGGATGTCCCGGTTCCGCATATAGCATCCTATGTGTATGTGCCGGTTACGTTCCTGTTCATGTGTATAGCACATTTTAATATTCATATGTTTGTGTGAGTTTGGTATACAATATGGACTGTCAGGTTTCTTTATGGTTGTTATATGGCCACAACTGCCCAGCTGTGTACTATCACTACCATTGTGGGACTGCTGGTGACCCTGCCCATGGGGCTAGACGTGTGTATTGGCGGCGCGCTGACATGATGCGCTTCACTTCCACTGGGTATAACTAATTACAGTGCAGTACATTACGGACACACGATATTAAATATCATTTGTTCCATGGACGGAAACTCATACTGTGTTGCGTGTATTTCTGTTTGGTTCTCAATTTTGTGTGGCCGGGAACTGTCTTGCATGCTTTGCATACGTTTCATTATCCACGGACACTGATAGGTGTGATTACTATTGCAGGCAGACTATAATATTCAGCAATTTAGGTTGCTCATCGACAGCCGACATTGACACGCCTCCGGGTGCAACTTAGTAACGCCCCATGCACTCGTGCATGTGTCCTGTGCACGTGTATGTGGTGGCAGCGCACCTTCATTAACATGCATATGGCGCTACTACACCATATATACGCCGTACGGCTGGCGCAGGCCTTACACCGGCCTTGCGTCGAGCTTCATGAATCCGAGGGAATGAGTACACTTTCCCACATAGAACGAGGTGCAATGCACACAGGTAGCCAAATACACAACTTGTATGCTGTTACAATTAGCATAACAATGACAAATATATTCAATTTTGGTTATAGAGTGAACAAAACGTATTTCAGTGAGTACATCCTTACAACTACAACTAGAACAATGATATGTCCCTTGTTTCAAACTAATAATATTGTTCTTACATCTCGTATTTTTAAAGCATAGCCTTTTTCTTAAGTTTTCCCATTTTTATATGAAAAATTAGGTTGTTCATTAAGAATATGCCTAAGCTCTGGCACAGTCATAAGCATTTTCCAATTTCTTATTATTATACATTTGTTCAATTATTACATGTAGTTACATACCTTAATTTACCCCTATTCATTGTGTTATCAGCTATATTCCATGTATCTGTGTTTCTAATACTGAAATATGGTTTTGTCCTATTCTCCCTATCCTTTAATGCATCACTCATAACTTCTCTCACCATAACTTCTTTATAGCCCGTCTATAAATTCAAGAGCCATTTCACTCATTTGCTGTACACATTTCTGTTTGTATTTAGCCTGCTTATTCTAATAAACTGGCTTTTCACAATCCATTTAAAAATGTGTGGTGCATGCATGCTACGTCTATGAGTATATCTATTAGCATGCACAGGCTTTTCATAAGCTCAAGTTTGTATAATCCCTTCCTGTCTGTCCAACTGTATATCCAAATAGGCAATCTTCTTTGGCAAATAGGCTAATTTAAACTGCAAAAATTCAGCAGTATTATGTAGATAGTCCACAAAGTTTTTAAACCTATTTTATCCCCTTTCATATTAAAAAGTAGTCATCTCCAAACTGCTTGCAAAAGATTACGTTTTCATTAATAAAACCATCAGCATTGAACACAAATTTATTTTCCCATTGGTTCAAGACCAAGTTCGCATAGGTATTCGCCACTGGTGTACCCATGGCAACACCTGTGATCTGCAGATATGGTTGTTCTTCAAACAAAAAAGCATTATGAGTTAATATTATTTCAATAGTCTGACACAAATTCTCAATTTCCCTTGTTCTCATTCCTGTTTGTGAATAAAGAAATTCACGTATTGCATCTATCCCATATTGATTCAGGATAACCGTGAACAAAGAATTAGTATCTAATGTTACTAACATGAATTCACCTTCTCCAGAAAAAAGGAGGTCATTGTCCCACTGTACTCATCCCTCATTAGACCCATTATAGAATACAATGCCCCATTTGGTTTGTATCTCTCAAGACATCTGCAACAACTGGAAAGGCCGCAAAAATACCTCACTAAATGAATCATAGGCCTAAAGCAGATGCCCTATGCTGACCGCCTTAAAAAACTCCAACTACACTCTGTTGCATATCGCCTACCCTGAGGCGATCTCTGCTTAACATACAAGGCCATGTCAAACCCAGAGCTGTTGGACATGCTACACTTGCAGAAATCCCAATCCCTCAGAGCCACATGCTCCAGGGATCTAAATCCTGTCATCACAATACACAAAACATGCTGGAGGGATAGGTTCCTGACCCAGAGACTCTCCAAACTCTGGAATAGACTGCCCATACATGTCAAGCAGAGTGCTTCTTTGGCCTTCTTCAAAAGGAACCTTGATGACTGGATGGGAGAAAGGAAATTCTCCCCGGGAATCACGTCAGTCACCCTGCTGGACAGGGGTCCAGGGAAGTAAATAGTGTGGGAAGAAATAGCCAGGGAATTGTTATGGTTAGGCTTGTATAGGCCCTAGGGCCGATAGCCTAGTACCAACCTATGAACCTATGAATACCAGTCATACAGTTTGCACAAAAAGTCAGAGGAATCCCTAATATAGCTTTTACGCTATTCCAAATTTTTATTCAAAACTTGTTGGACATACATTGACAGAGGTTCCGTAATCCAATAGGTCTTATGGGTGGGATTCTGTAAAGACTTATGTATTTTTGGCAAACCATATATAGCTGGTAATACAGGACAAGGTACTGAGAAATAATTAAACAAATCTATAGAAATATCATCTTGCACTTGCATATCATATATCATCAGGTTACCATCAGTAATACATTTTTTAACATACTGATAATCTATTTTCTTAAATGTTCTATCATCTGATAAAAACTCACACATGAAACTCATATAGTCATCCATATTAAACAAAATAATGGCCCCCTCCCTTATCAGCCTGTTTAATTATTAAATTACGATCCCTTTCTAGCCTTCTTAATGCATCATGTTCATCAATACTCATATTGTAAAACTACAGTTTTTTCTTTGATCCATATAACTGTCTCAATTCAACTTCACATAAATCATGGAATTCTGTTACAATAGGGCAGTTAACAACTAAGTTGGTATTACAATTACAATGTCCTGGACATGAAATACTTCATCCATATCCTATAATAAAAAACAATTGGAAATTCCTTATGACTATGCCTGAGCTTAGGCATATTCTTAATGAACAACCTAATTTTTCATATAACAATGGGAAAAACCTATGAAGAAGGCTATGCTTTAAAGGTATGAGATGTAAGAACAATATTATTAGTTTGAAACAAGGGACATATCCTTGTTTTAATTGTAGTTGTTGTAAGGATGTACTCACTGAAATACGTTTTGTTCACCGTATAACCAAATCTGAATATTTTTGACTTTTATGCTAATTGTAACAGCATAGAAATTGTGTATTTAGCTACCTGTGTACATTGCACCACTTTCTATGTGGGAAAGTATACTCGTAGATTAAACGATCGCATCACTGAGCACAAATCAGAAATTAAAAGGGGCATTATGACAAATGCACTTGTCAAGCATATTGTGATAATAATATAAAGCATCTATTTAGGTTTAGAGTAATTCAGATATGTCATAAAAATATCATGTGCTGATGGACAGTAGAGATACGACTGCTGAATCCTATACAATTGCACTTTATAAGCACTTACACCAGTGCATGGATCGTGCAATCCCTAACAGACCCAAAATGCTATCCTCCAAAAAAATAAAGCCAATCTGGTGGTCCCCTGCTATAAACAAACTCTATAACAGAAGAAAGAAACTG
>NC_056731.1:1203225846-1203295846 GCF_019279795.1 Protopterus annectens
CACATACACAATAACCACCCCTTATATGGTGAATTAGGTTAATATTAATTGTTATAATACCAGAGCTGTATGTGTTTTGTGTACACTCCAATTCCTTTGGAGTGCTTCGAAGTCATGCAGTGTGTTCATAGATGTTTATATATTTGTGTATATATATATATATATATATATATATATATATATATATATATATATATATGGCTATTGATTTAACTGTATAAAATATATATATATATCTATATCTATATATATATATCTATATATATATATCTATATATATATATATATATATATATATATATATATGTGTGTGTGTGTGTGTGTGTGTGTGTGTGTGTGTGTGTGTGTGTGCAGACATCATTGACATGCATATCATTGGGTTGGGAGGGTGGCCTAATGGTTAAGGTGTTTGCCTTACAAACACAATGTACAGGGTCTGAATCTCACAGGGGATAAATGGGTAGGCTTAAAATGGCTCACAAGGGCAGTTAGCCTAGTACTAATCTATGAACCTATACATATATATATATATATATATATATATATATATATATATATATATATATATATATATATATATATATATATATATATATATATTTCGTATTAGTTTATAACAGTAATAAAATATGTAGACTGGAATGTGTTGGTTCACAAACTACAGTACATTACAATGTACTGTACATATGTACACAAAGTGACTGTCCCATTTGTGGTCATTACAGTGAAATGCATATGGTATAAGGTGTACTCTCAAGACCATGAAACATGTATACACCTCGGATGGCTTAGTGGTAAGTCCCATGACTATAGTGGGCACGGTCCAGGGATCGACACCTGCGATGCTTTACAAATGTTTTTTACTGCAGAATAAGGCTCATTTAAGCAGTTGAAAGCATGTTTAAAAGTGTTTGTGGGACATTATTGCAGCGGTTAAGCACAGTTAAAAAAACGTTGTAACGTATAACCTGTGCACACAGACATGGCCACATCCGCTTACTGCTCCAGATATATACATGTCAGTGACGTAACATCTCACTATGTGCTGACATAACATTACATTCTCTGTTGACTGTACTCTCCGGCACACATGGGTTTATATGGGTGTTTCGAATGTTTATTATACAAACGATTACTACCTATATAAGCAAGCTGTGGTTAAGGTATACTTTTGCACATGATAAACATCCCTGCCTTTATTGGGATTGTAACCTCGAATGCACAGATACAATGTGGATGCTGTAACCATCACACTGTTGACATTAACGTTGTTTATGCCTATTTCCTATTTAGATGATTTCTATGTGTAAGCTAGGCTAAGCAAAGGGTGGAGGCCCCAAAACTCACTGAGCTTCACGTACTCCTGAAATAACAACATATACAAATGTACTGTAAGACAATACATTGCATTCCTAACTACATTAGGCATAGCCCCTCACTGACACACTTCAAGGGAAACCTTGTTGTTTGAATGGGTAACAGACAATACACCCCTGGGATCATGTGTCCCAGAACCATACAGCTAGGGGGTGGGGGAGCCTGTCCAGTTTGATAGCTGTGAGACCTGTTGGGGAAATTGAATGGTGTTAAATTGTCACATTAAAATGCCCTGTTTAGATCACTAAGTGCCCCAATCACCCTCCACAACCCCAATCTTCAACAGCTTCTAGCAAATCTGCCTGGGATTGCTTCATTGGCTATGCTTGACAGAGGCCCAGTTACTTCATCAATGGTGCAGGGAAAGCCAACACACTGTAGCTATGCTTGTAATTATGCTTGTGCAGGTAGGTAGTAGGCTATCTGTGAACCTCTAACATGCAGGCCATCACAAACATAATATGTGAATAAACAGACCTTCAGATCACAATATACAGTGAGAAATCACCAAGTAGTCAGGAAACAGTTGAGTACAGCAAGAACATACAGAACACAGATACTTAGTCACTCCAAAAGCTTCTCTTTGAAGCTAGAAGACTTGTATAAGTTTAAGGCTTTCTATTGCTTACCAGTAGGTTACCTACAGGGGAGATGAAAAACAAGCACAGATGGGGAACATGCATACAATGATACCATACTGACCTATGTGGCAGACTTAGGCTTTGGAATATTGGCCAAGGCTATTGGCGCCCCCATGGTGCCTTATTTAGGAGAGTCCTGAAGGTGAATACCAGCTCTGTAAACAGCACAATAGCAGATTCAATGAGGATTATACTACTCAACACCAGGGGTTGTGATCACAGCATGCATGCACTCACAGCACTCCTCAGGATGGGCAACATCAGCATCTGTGCAGTAACTGAAATCTGTCTTAAGGCTCCTGAGAGCACACCAGCACTACCAGACTACAACCCATACCACACAGTTTCGCCACAGAACATGGACTGACAGAAATGGAGGGGCTGTATCCATATTCATCAGGAACACCTACACCTCCAGGTTAGTGGGGCAGCATGATACCTCTGTGATCATCCATGTGTAGCTAACATCAGCCACAAACTGTGGCCTGCTACGGATCACCCTCCATGACCCAGGACCTCCACTCCACCTACCTGGAGACAGTGGAGAACATGACAGTCCTAAGCACACCCTGACATTGGTTGATGTCAACTACCATATCATTAACTGGGAAATGTACTCCAATACTCAATTCCAGGCCCAGCGCTTCCTGGAAATTATCCCCTCATATGCCCTGTATCAGGTGGTAACCTCCCTAACATGGGGTGGAAACTACTAGAAGTTGTCATCACTAACATGGGCAACAGGTGCACCACAGCGGAGGTTAACTGGTTACTGGTTAGATCTGACCATGAACTATTCACTGTTTCCACACCCAAGCATCTCCCCCACCCACAGATACCACAGTATATACCTTTCCTACAGCTAAATTTGCACCACTAGTGACAGGGGTGGGGGATTTCACAGCCCACATGCTAAGGGAAAACACTGCTCAAGATGCAGACAGATTTACAAATGCAGTCTATAAGCACCTACATGGATGTATGGATCGTGCCATCACTGGTAAACCAAGACTCACTCCTCCTAGACAAGGACACCGGTCTGGTGGACCTCTGCAATAAACAGGCTATACTACAGAAGTAGGACAGTGTTCCAGACACACAGCAAATCCCACAAAGGACAGACATCTGTGACCACTATTAGTATGATATGTAGGTCCCTCATGACATCATCCAAGGCTAAATCAGCAGGAGAATATGCAGGGATTCAAAAGATAACCACAAAGCCTTCTTTGGCTATGTCTAGGATCTATGTGGTGACACACAGATTTGCACTGTGCCAGTGAAATATAGCACAAAATATGCTTACGCTACTGATATTGTCAACATCTTTGCAGATAGATTTGGTGCATACTTCACCCCCTAAAGACCCCACAGCACTACCTGAAAGGTAGAGTACCCCACACATCAGAGACACACAGGTAGAAATGGCCATCTCTAACAGCACAACACAGCATCAATGGAGGCAGATGTTGACCCAGACTGCATCTTGCAAACTGTACAAGACAACCTGCCCCCCACCTAATTAAGCATTCCTACCTCAGCCTCTCCACAGGCTACATGCCCATACAGTGGTGCATGGCAACAGTTATTCTACTCCTTCAAGGTGGAATCACAACTGACCATGGTAACTACCACCCCATATGCCTGACTAGCCTGGTCTGCAATGGTATGGTTCACATCCTCATGGCACTCATTAACAAAGGCATTGGTAACCTCCAAACACATGACCCAACCCAGGTCAGCTTGGTTGAGTGCAGTTCATGCCTAATGAACCTGTTTGACATCTTACATACAGTCACCAAGACGTTAGATGACAGGGGAGGTGGTTCACTCATACTACTGGACCTCGCCAAGGATTTTGACACCATACCCCACTCATGTATTATTGATAAACACACCAGTCTGTACATTCACCCATACATCACTGGTTGAGTTGCCACTGGGCTTACACACAGAACCCACATGGTATGACTAGTGGTCTCCAGGTCCAACTCTTGACCAGTCATGACTGGTGTCCCACAGGACTCAGTCCTGGGAGCCCTCCTTTTTGGCATATATGCCTCAGAGGTACAGGCAAACACAGGTGAACTACGGCAGACCATGTTTGGCAATGACTGTGAACTGGGAGCCATGACTGATAGTCCAGCTGACACAGACATCCCTCAAGGGGCCTCACAAAGAACGTCACAGGGTGCCAACGGCATGGCCTCCAGCCAAGTGCCACCAACTGCATGGTCATTCCATTGTGGAATTGGTGCCCACATATTAACACATAAGTGACAGCCACTTTAATACAGATGAGGTAATGGGGTATCTGGGGACTAAGGTAGATAGTGATCTCCCCTTTGACAATTATATCTCCACATTAGTTAGGACATCCTTCTATGTAGGTCATCTGATTACTAAAGGATTCCCATCTAGAAATACTGGGGTTATAGTGCCCCTTTACTCATTACTCATCAGTCCCATCATAGGGTATAATAACCCATGTGGGATGTACCTCAGAAGACACTTCCAACAGCTGGAGGGGTCCACAAATGTAGCTCGCCAAGGGGAATACTGGCCTCCAATATATGGCCTATGCAGCCAGACTGAATAAACTCCTGCTTTACTCAGTGGCATCTTGTTTACCCAGAGATGATCTCCGCTGGCCAAAACAACAATGTCGAACTCAGGCTTGATGGATATGCTCCACCTATGGGAATCCATGTCATAGTGAGCCACACACTGTAGTGAGCTGAACATTGCCACAACAATAACTGGAAGATGCTGGAGGGACAGCTTCCTGTCACAGACACTCCCCATACTTTGGAACAACATCCCTAACTACATTATACAGAGCCCCACACTAACACCCTGCAAGAGAAACTTTGAAGGGTGGATGGGGAATAGTAGATGCACCCCAGGGATTCTGCCATTGGCGCTGCTCCACAGAGGGAAAGTTAATGAATCAATGGGGTGGCAAAAGCTGACACATTTTGGCTGGACTTATGAATGGCCTCTGGCAGTTGGCCAAGTACCTAGCTATGAATCTATACATACAGTATCTGCATATGCTGATAGCTTAATTTACTGTTCAGGTGTTGACTTACCTTGTGCCAATGGCAGTTGTGTGTGCAATAGTTGAGGGATGCCTGTGTTGGATGCACACAGTAGACTGCCTATACATGACAATTTACAGGTAGTCTTGGTGTGTGCCATCCATTTTTACTGTGTGTGCAGATGGAGAAAGTTGTCAGTCCCTAGATGCCTACGCTGTCAGTGTGTGTGCTATACGTTCCCTCTTTGCCAAGGCATGTGCATACTGGGCATGCCTCCATTTGCCTACTGGGGCTGGCTCAGGGTGTTCCTGGTCTGAGTACCTCTGTGGGGTCCTTGGCAATGGTGGTGGGCTGTGAGGGCCTTCACCATTATGTCCCTGCGGCAGCTGTTTCCACAGGACCCTATTGGGTAGCATGGCACACACTATGCAGATGTGGGCACATGTGCCTGGAGAGTACTGTAAGGCTTCATCAGATATGTCCAAGCAACAGAACCATGATTTCAGCATCCCAAACACATGCTCTATGATGATTCTGGTTTGTGCATGTGCCTCATTATGGCGTTCCTGCATGGATGTGTGTGCATTTCTGATGGGAGTCATCATCCACGGTTCTAGTGCATAGCCAGCATCCCCGACCAGGTAGCCATATGGGATGTCCCCCCCTGGCAAATAACCAATACAGCTGTGAGGCATGCCAGATGTGGGAGTTGTGATAGCTTCCAGGGCTGCCAGCACACACATTCATGATAATGCCCTGGGCATTGCACATGACCTGGCAGTTGATGGAGGGGTATGTAGCACCTACCCTGCTCACCGGGTGGTGACTTAATGTGTATGTGCATGCAGTGTATTGCACCCAGTACCTCCAGGTATTCTGCCACACAGTGGAAGAGATGCACATTGCTGGCCAACTCCTCCTGCATTCGGGGGAAGTATATGTGCTCATTGGGATGTGGCAATACGGCATCCAGGAATTTGTGTAGTACCCTGGATGCTGCTGCCTGTGAAATCCCCATGATATCCCCAGTTGGTCTTTGAAAGGTACCTGTAGCTAGTATTCTCAGGCTAACACATACCTTCGTATCCACTGGGATGGGTTCTCCTCTGTTTGTTCTGGCTCTTAGGCGTGCCCGGCACAGCTCCACAAGTTGCTGTAGGATGTCCCTGTCCACCCTGTAATGCTCTGCTATCTCCAGATCATGTAGCCCCTGGTAGAATACCCTG
The DNA here is from genome assembly GCF_019279795.1 of Protopterus annectens. Taxonomy (NCBI): domain Eukaryota; kingdom Metazoa; phylum Chordata; order Ceratodontiformes; family Protopteridae; genus Protopterus; species Protopterus annectens. Next base: position 1,203,232,132 of record NC_056731.1, read on the forward strand.
GATCCGAACACTCTCTTCCTTTTCTGGTGCCTGAGGTGGTCATATACATCATCCTCCACACAACCTTCAGTCTCCAACACATGCTGGTGGATCAAATCTATGGCAGCCCCTAACATGTACATAATAAAAGTTCTCCATCTGTATACACCACTGGTGCAGAGTGTATGGGAATATACAAATGTATGTGAGGTGCTTTCACACTGTATAATATTGTGCTATGGATGGTTCTGATGTAAGTGGGTGTGTATGAGTTATTCCAGATGCAGCGTGGCTTAATTATGGGTTTTGCAATGAGTACTGCAAGTGTGGGGCCTTTACTGTAGAGATCTGCTTGCCTGCCTTGATAAATCTGTTGCCCTTTGATTCACCTTTAGACTTGGATCCCCTCCCATTATCAGGCATGCATCCACCTGCCGTCTTTCTTGTTTTGTACTTTCCCTACCCAGTCATGGCAAAATGTGCCTTGTAGCTGATATACTGCATATCGGCTTTGTTCTGCTTTGACACTTTGCTGTTTTCTTTGCAGTACAGCCTCTCTCCTTCCCTGTTCTGCAGGTAGCTGCTTGCAGCCTTGTTAGCTGTTGGCAATGGCCCATTGTAGGCTCCTAGGTGTTAATTAGTCATTTGTACTCCAATTTCACTGCTGCAGCATTTCCTTATTTCTTTCCTATATCCTTCCTGTTTCAGCTGCAGTGCACGCCGTGCTTACCCATTTACCAGGTTTATGTGGGTTTTCATCTCCGTTCACATGCATACTCGGTTACCTTGTGTACTCTCAGCTAAGTATAGCTTTGGCCAATTTGACATACCCCTATCCTGCAGCTTTGCCTAGCTAGGGGCAGACAAGTTTAGCAATGCTCCAATGTGCTTACAGCAATGGCGACACACATCTCTCTTGATGTCATCTTTATCTCAAGAGCACGCCTCGGTATTATAATGCTACACTGTGAGGTGCATCCTTACACCTGCAGGGAATCTGTGATTCCATATTACTCCTCTCATTTGCATGGCATTGCCTACTAATTCCTAGCTACTGCGCATAACACTGTCACTGTCCCTTAGCAACCCTTGCGCCATGAGTATGGTGTAACATGCCTGCCATTGACTATTATGGGGAAATCATGATATGTGTTTCATTGCGGTTTTATTCTATATTTTTATATATTCCTTGCAATCCCCTTTGCGTCATGAGCTTCCACATCGCGATAGTTTGACTATATATATATATATATATTAAATGTTAATTTTATATTTTGTACCGTTTTTTATGCCAATGGCTATATATTTAGCCATTGGCATATATTAGCAATATAATACATGTGTTTGATCGGCTGTCATGGCTCCGATTTTATGTTAGCAAAAATGTAAACCATTTTCTATGGTTTACATTTCTGCATGCTTACACTACACTTGCACCACTTCTTGAATCACTACATACCTTCATTTGCATGCTACACTGCTGCACATGGAGTAATTAGCATACAAATCTCGGGAGTTGTGCGGGCGTAGCGTATGCAGGTAGTGAATGTGGAAACAGCTCGTACCTGAATCGCTCGGCTGCCATCTTTGGTGTTATAACGCCAATGCTACGTCTGCACCTGGTGCAAGCTTCTTGAATTCAGGGGATTGTCTACTTCCATCAGTATATGCATTGCTTTATATGGATGTATTTCTGCACCAGAGTCTCAGTTGAACATGCACCTTGCCATGAATGCCTTAGCAGGTGACTTTCTACATGTTGCTGATAAAAGGGGACATTTACCTCCTATTACAGGCCTCAGTTACATCCATTATCATGTGTTTGGCTGTCTAATGGTGTACTATTGCACCAGAATCTAATGTACACTTCCATTTTTTTCCATTACTGTTTCTTCCACTTTGTGTGGTACGGTGAGATGTGCAGCTCTGCTGAAACATGCCTAATGACTATAATTGGCAATTACTATGTTTTGTTTAAACCACCTGTTTTAATTAATAGTTGGGTGTTGTGGCAGGTTAATGCAGTGTGCTGCAGGTGTGATGGACTTGGGTTCAAAACATTGCAGAGGTGTATAATTTTGTGCATTTGACTTACAATGCTAAACACACATATAATCATTATAGCTCTATTTCGCTGAGCTAAGTGAAGCTGCTTGATGTGGTGTGCTGCGCAGCTCAGCACTAAAAAATATAAAGAAAAGAAAAAAGGGGAGACAGGAAATTGGTGAAATGGTGGCTATTGAAAGTCAGTGAGGAATGTGCAGGAAGGGTGTAGGTAAGAGCCACAGCTATCTATTTCTTGTAAAGCAACAACTGTGCACTTTAACAGATTTGTAGATGAATTTGGATTTTCAAACCCCTGAGAGAGGGGTGAGGACAACATAACTGCATTGTCAAGCCAATTGGACCGAATTTCGTGTGTCCATTTGAGAGCTATGTATGGGACAATATATATATATATATATATATATATATATATATATATATATATATATATATATATTTTTTTTTTTTTTTTTTTTGGACAGGTGCCCATTTTTTGTTAAGGTGACAGTGGAATGTTGGGGAAGAGACATAGGCACATGTGGGGGATGTAAGTTGGGTAGATGAGGATGCATTTGCAAACAGGCAAGACCGACAACACAGCAGACAGGGATGGTGTGCGACACATGGGGGGATGAATACCTTTGACGGGGAGGGTGTTATGGAAGCCAAACCCCATGTGCCTCCAGACAGCAGCAGCATGACTCATGTCCCCACCCATGGTTCAAAGGTTCATAGGTTCATAGATTGGCACAAGGCTATCGGCCCTAGGGCCTATACAAGCCTAGCCATAACAATTCCCTGGCTATTTCTTCCCACAGTATTTACTTCCCTGGACCCCTGTCTAGCAGGATGACTGACGTGATCCCCATGGTCAATTTCTTATCTCCCATCCAATCATCAAGGTTCATTTTGAAGAGGGCCAAACAGGCACTGTGCTTGACATGTATGGGCAGTCTATTCCAGAGTCTGGGGAGTCTCGGGGTCAGCAACCTATACCTTCAGCATGGTTTGTTCATTGTGATGACAAGGTTTAGATCCCTGGTGCATGTGTCTCTGAGGGATTGGGATTTCTTTAAGTGTAGCATGTCCAACAGCTCTGGGTTTAACATGGCCTTGTATGTCAAGCAGAGATCGCCTCTGAGTAGACAGAGTACAGGTGGAGATTTTTTAGATGGTCAGCATATGTCATCTGCTTTAGGCCTGTGTTTCTTTTAGTAATGTATTTCTGCGGCCTTTCCAGTTGCTGCAGATGTCTTGAGAGGTACATACTAAATGGGGCATTGTATTCTATAATGGGTCTAATGAGGGATGAGTACAGTGGGACAATGACCTCTTTTTTTTCTGGATGAAAAGCCCTTAGTGATGAGGTGTGTCACATAGAAGGATTTCCTGATTGTTGTGGCAATGTGGTTATCGAAGGTGAGACCACTGTCCACCTGTGTCCCTAAGTCTCTTATCACACTTTCGGTGTTTAGTGTACTGCCACTTATGTGGTAATTCACAGGTACATGTTTGTTTCCCAAAGGGGATAACTATACATTTCTTGGCATTGAGCTTTAACCCATAGCTCTGGCACCAAGCATCTGTTTCTGTAAGGCACTTTTGTAGAATATCCACATCATTTATGGATTCAATAATGTCTCCCAGTTTGCAGTCATCTGCGAACTTTGTTAGCCAGAGTCCCTTAGTGTTGGCCTGTACTTTAGAGAAGTAGTTGCCAAACAAGAGAGGTCCCAGGACTGAACCCTGAAGTACTCCACTTGTCACTTTTCTGGAGCTGGATTTGGAGTCGGCTACTTTTACAGTGTTGGTTCTGTCAGTAAGCCAGTTGGCAACCCATTGATTGGGATTAATGCCCAGCTTAGTAAGTTTATCTATGATTCCAGAGTGGGGGATGGTGTCGAAGGCCTTGGAGAGGTCCAGATAGGCTGTGTGGACCACCTTACCCTTGTCCACAGCTCTGGAGACTGATTCGAAGAAGTCAATCAGGTTCAGGAGACAAGATCGGCCCTTCACAAACCCAAACTGCATATGGTCCAGTGTTTGAAGGTAGCCAATGTCTTTGCTTATAAGTTCCATGATAATACGTTGCATGGCCTTGCAGAACAGGCTCGTCAGACTGATGGGGCAGTAGTTCCTAAGATCCAAGGTGGATCCCCTCTTGTAGCATGGAATAACTTTAGTTGTGTGCCACTCAGTGGGCACAAAGCCTAAGGTCAGGCTATTATTAAACATGACACATAGGTGAGGTGCCAGTTCATTTTGTAGTTCATGTAGTACACAGCCTGGGATGTCATCTGGTCCCATGGATGCTATACTTTTAGCTTTGCAGAGTGCATTTTTTACCTGTGTGGCCGTTATTACCAGAATTTGGCAATCTTTCAGTATTGAGATGGGCCCTTTAGGCGGTGAGAGGGGGGTGAAGTTTGCACTGAATCAATCTGCCAGGATATTGGCAATATCCTTGGGATCAGTATATTTAATGCCATTCTGTTGTAGCTCAGGGCAGATCTGAACATTGCCATTTAGATTCTTGACATAGCTCCAGAATGCCTTGTGGTTGTCTTTGGAATCTTTGGCAATTTTATTTTCGTAACTAGCTTTGGAGGATTTTATAAAGGATCTTACTGAGGCTTGTAAGGGAGTTTTTTGCATCCTGAGATTTTCTTCTTTTCTGCAACAGTTTTTTCCTTTTGTTGTAAAGTTTGTTTATGGCAAGGGGCCACCAGATTGGCTTCCTTTTTTTTAGAGGAGACTGTCTTGGTTCTATTGCGGATGGCATAATTCATTCACGAATGGATGTGCTCATGCAGTGCCTTAGTGTATGATTCAGCAGTCGAACTTTCAGTTCCCGTCTGCATGGGTGTCATGACGTTTGCCACTTCTGACTTGAGTAGCATGAAGTTGGCTTTAGAGAAGTTTTTTACTGAGGTTTCCTTACTAGGGGATGGGGCTGGGATGTGGATGTCAAGGGTGATTAGCTTATGGTCAGACCTGACCAACAAGGGGGTGACCATAGGAGCATCGGTTTCCCATGTTAGTAATGACCAGGTCTAGGATATTGGAGCTCCTGGTGGGACTAAGGATTAGTTGATCCAGGGCAGTGGAATTTATGAATTTCAAGAACTGTTGGGCAAAGGTGTTGGTACACGAGTAGTTTCCCAGTTAATGGCAGGGTAGTTGAAATTATCCAGTATTTGGGTGTTTGGTTGTATCTTAATATTTTCCAGTATGTTTAGAAAGGTGTAGTGAGAATCTTGGGGCATGGTGGGGGATCTGTAGCAAGATACAATTTAGATTGCAGTCTTACCTAGTGTTAGTTGCACCTGGAGAATTTCAGACGCATTGTATTGGGCAACTAGCCTTGTGTTGTGAATAACCTTGGTGAATATGGACACTCCTCCACCTTTAGTGTTTTAGTCTTGGTTTGGTGGCCGAAAAGTGTGGTAAGAGTTGTAGCCTGGTATTGCAGGGGTGCTCTCTGGATCCTTGAACGAGATCTCAGTTATTGCACAGATATTGATGTTCTCCATTTTTAGGAGTGCCTGGAGAGAGTGCATTTTGAGGTTTAGACTTCTGGCATTGAATAGCATTACCTTCAGATTTTGCATGCTTGTACCTGTTATGGTGGTGGTTTTGTCCTTTGAACTTTGCCTAAAAGAGGCACTATACGGGTGGCAAGAGCCTTAGCCAGTAACCTGAATCCCAGGGGCAACAGGTGCAGAACATCTCTGGCAAAACATTGTGGTCTGTTGATCATGTCATCCCAGGCAGATAGATACTGGATCCCCTGTGAATGACACCAGAAGCTTAGCCAATTGTTGAAGTCAATCATTTTGTCCTTATACTGTGGTATCATTCTGGGCGAAGGCAGGATGCAACTCAGGGCTAGGGTTATAGCTGCCTGGGCCACATGATCCGAGAGCTCTTCCATGTCTCTTTTCATGAAGTCCACAGAGGTATGTCTCAAGTCATTCACTCCAACATGGACAATGACAGAGTCATATTTGTACATGTTGTGGAGTGACTTGAGTGCATGTGTTACATGGCAGATCCTGGCACCCGACAGGCAGCTGACTGTTATTTTCTCCTTGTTCAGCTTGGTGAGTGGGATATCAGTGCACCTGACTATAGAGTCACCTATGACTAAAGTGTTGGGTACGTTGTCTTGCCTTAGGGGCTGTTGTTGGGTGGCATACTGGTGTTGTGAGCTATGTGACACTTTGGTTGTGATTGGTGTTTGCTTTTCAGCTTTAGAGTTCCTTATTGGTTGGGCAGGTTACTGTTAAGGGCCTCCACATATGTGGGTTTAGTGCTGCTATGTGTGGGTGTTGGTGGTGTGGGTTTAGAAGGGCTATATGTTGCTTGAGGTGTAGTGCAGGTGTTAACCTTCTCCTCTTGACTGTCTAGCACAATCTTGGGTGGAGAGAACTTTGCTTCCAGTTTGGCTATGTAAGTGCATCTCTTGCAGGTTGTAGTGTTGGGTGGTAGGAGAGGGTTGTCTGTGTACATGAGGCAATTGCTGCATTGCCCCATTATGCCCAGATTCACCAGGTTGACAGGAGAAATCACTGGAAGCTGACCCTTGGACATGCCTGGTTTGCTGCTTTTTTTTGTAAAGTACAAGAGCTGTTTTCCTTTACCTTAGCAAGGTACTTTGCAGTTATAGGCAGTTTAGTGCCTACAATTAATTTCTCCTTATTAACAAGGAGAGTTGAGTGCTTATGTTAGTTTAAGACTTCCTAGTGCTTTCCAGCAGGTTTTGAAGCAAGTGCTAGTCATAATGATGCTTAAAGGTAAGATGAAAAAAAATGGTTTATCCGAAACACTGCAGTGTGCACTAGAGGAGTTAGATGTGAAAGTAGGTAACTTAAGTTTTACCTGTCTAAAAAGTTAAGTTTTAGTGGAGAGTCACTATTTTTAAAACCGCAGGATAGATTGAAAGGAGGGGATTACTTTTGTTTTCTGGTACTATGGAATACTGTAGAATGGCCATTAAATTTATATAGTTGAAGGGGAGTGATTTCACAAAAATGATAATTTTGTGCTTACTCACACAAGCCAGTAAAAACAGAGAGGAAATGAGACATATGGTCAAATTAATGTAAGGGGAAGGCAAATAGAAAGACAGTGGTGTTTAAGAACACTACAGTAACTGGGGGGTACAGTAACTGGGTGGGAGGGTGGGGGAAAAATTCTGCCTGACTCACAAGAGACAGAGCTGTGGTCTCTTTTCAAGTTTTAATATGCAGTTAGAAAGAGAATACAAGTAAACACAAGGTAAATAAAACAAATTGCAGTATTCAAAACAGAAAAAGACAATAAAGTAATATAACAAATAAAAAGCAAACTAACCTTTCCCTCACAGGAATGTGTAACAGAGTCTGGGTGAGTCTTTCTAGTAAAGCTCTGAATTGTTTTATTTTACCCCTTAAATAGAAGGTTTAGTTCACAGATGATTAACCTTAACTCACCTATTCTATTGACCTGTACTAATTTCTGCCTGACTCACAAGAGACAGAGCTGTGGTCTCGTTTCAAGTTTTAATATGCAGTTAAAAGCAGAATACTGCTCCTTCACTGCCTTGAGTGAATCTGTATGGAGGCTGGGCACCAGAGTGATGTTTCCCCACCAGATCAGCCAGCATGCCCTCAATCCAGCACATGCATTGATCATAGCCATAGTGGACTATCCTATGCAGCAGGACCAGTAGCTTATCATGGGTGACCAATCTCCCTCTGCCACTGCTCCCCGAGGAGGATTGGACCCCATCCCCTGGGGTGGTACTACCCAATGCTGCTGGTAGTGCAGGGTATCAGAAGGAGCACCACTGGTCTGAGTCCCAGATATGCTGCGATCTGGTGCGAAGGACCGATGAGGCAAGGTAGGTGGATCAGCCAGAACCAGCATACCTTGCCATGCTGTAAGTCATGAGGTAAAGCAATATGTTACAGTTAGTAACAACCAAACCATTATTAGTATTAACAGAATGGAACATCATAGTTATTAATCGAAATACATACTAATGTATATTATGTGAAAAACAACATAATGTAGCATAACAGTCAGTATGGTAACAGCATGCCAGTGTGAAGTAAACCATATGGCCAACCAAGCAGTTAGTTTAATAAAATATGTTAACATCAAATCATAATAAAACAATAATCAACCACATTTTCCAAAATATAATTAGTTTAACAAAATGTGTTAATATTAAATCAGAATAATACATTACAATAATGAATAAAGGGGTCAGGGGAGAGAGAGAAACATTCCATTAGTGAGATTGCAGATGATATCCCTAACAACACTGGTCATACATACCTCTACAGGTGTGTGGATGTCCCATTCACTAGACTGAACAAGGAGAAGGTGACATTCCATTGTCTAACAGGTCCCAGGATCCACCACATAACACATGCACTCAGGTCACTCCACAATAAGTACAAATATGATGCAGTCATTGTCCATATGGGTGTGAATGACCTGAGACATACCTCCCTGGACTACATGAAAAGAGATGTGATGGAACTCTCAGATTATGGAGCCCAGGCATTTATGACCCTAGCCCTGAGCAGTATTCTACTGTCACTCAGAATGATACCACAGTACAAGCAGAATATGATTGACATCAACAATTGGTTAAGTTTCTGGTGTAATTCTAAGTGGATCCAGTATCTGTCTGCCTGGGATAACATGATTGACAGACCTCGATACTTTGCCAGAGACAGCCTGTATCTGTCACCCCTGGGATTCCAGGTACTGGCTAAAGCTCTTGCCACCCTTATAGTGCCTTTTTTAGGCAGTGTTCCAAAAACCAAAATTCCACCGTAATAGCTACAAACAAATGCAATCTGAGGGTCATGATGCTCAATGCTAGAAGTCTAACTCTCAAGATGCACTCGCTTAAATCTCTCCTCAAAATGGAGAATATCAATATCTGTGCTGTAACACAGACCTGGTTTAAAGAGGCAGAAAGTACCCCTGTGCTCCAGGCTACAACTCATTTCATACCTTTCTATCTCAAAATATGGCTGGAAGCTCCAAAGGCAGTGGTGTCTCCATATTCTTAAAGGATATGCACACTTCTAGAATGGTAGCCCAGCATAATGCATCTGAGATACTTCAGGTACAACTAACACAGGGTAAGATGGTGATACAAGTTATAGCCTGCTACAGAACCCCAAACATGTCCCTAGATTCTCACTCCAAGTTCCTAAGCACCATGGAATCTATAAAAGTCCAACCCAATACTCTCATACTGGGTGAATTCAACTACCCTGCCATCAACTGTGAAAACTATTCAAGTACCAATATACAGGCCCAACGCTTTCTAGAATTTATTACTTCCAATGCCTTGGACCAGCTCATTCTGACCCCCACTAGAAGAAGCAACATCATTGACCTGGTTATCACCAACATGAGAGACTGTTGCTCCACACTTATAGTCAATTCCTCCCTGGTTAAATCCGAGCACAAACTGCTCAACGTGGAAATCTCCATCTCACTTACACCCCCCGTTAAGGTGACCACCCTGAAAAAACTTCTCTAAAGCCAACTCTGGGCTCCTAAAAACAGAAGTGGCTAACTTCTCAGCACCCATGCCAATGGAAAATAGCTGCATGACTGGCAAATCATACACAAATGCACTATATGAGCTTGTACACAAATGCATGTACCTTGCCATACCACAGAACTAAGATGCTTTCCTCCAAAAAAAGGAAGCCAATCTGGAGGTCCCCACCTATCAATAAACTCTACAACAGAAAGAAGAAACTGTTGCAGAAAAAAATGAAGTCACAAGACTGGAAAACCTCCATTATTAGTCTCAACAAAAAGCTGAGACCCATTATCAAATCCTTTAAAGCCAGCTATGAAGGCAGAATTGCAGCTGACACCAAAAACAACAAAAAAGTCTTCTATAGCTATATCAAAAACCTCCAAGGCAATACCCATATTTGCTCTTAGTTATTGCATAATGGCAACTCCTATACTGAGCCTACAGATATAGCCAACATACTGGCCAACAGATTCAGTGCCATCTTTACCCCTCCCCCAAAGGGCCCTCTCACAATAACAGAAGGAAACCTTGTACCCACCATTTTTGCAGCACAGATAAAAGCTGCATTGCCCAAAGCCAAGAATACAATGGCCATGGGACCTGATAATATCCCTGGCTGCATCCTACATGAACTACAAAAAAACTGGCACCACATTGTGCATGTGGCTGTACACACATGTTTGACATGGCTGTCCCTACATTGCAATAGTGCCACAGACCAGCACATGTTTACAGTACACCGGCCTGCTGTGCAGCATATGACCTTGCCAATCACATGTAGTATGACATGTCTTCTGCTGACATGTTGAATAACATGCATACATGTGTAAGACAATGGTGTCCTTTTCAATCTACAGTAAGGTAATGGCGTTCCAATGCAGGGACGTGTTATACTAACATGGGCCTTCAGCTGATGCAATGTTGTCTGTCCACCCTACAAATATGCAGTGACATACTGCACATTGAGTTGATGTGCATAGCCATTGCAGGGCAGCATGTGGCTTCACAATTGCTATACAGTGTGAGCTACTGACACAGTTCATAGCCATGACTATGTTCACATACAATACATATCTAATGTGGAATATGACCCACGTCACTGAGGTGTATACACACTAAACCCTAATGTGGAATGTGTGACACAGGTCACAGAAGGGTATACGGATGATACCCCTGTACATCTGCAACCATATTACTGATGCCTGGCAACTATGCCCACACATGGCTAACTTAGCAGTACTCTGTGTCCCACATGCCATCTGTGTACCTCACACACATGAGGAGCAGGCATGACAGTGATGTCTGACACCAGCAAGGTGAATGTACTGTATCTGTGGCCTGATGTAGTTGTATGTGTATGTTGTGCAACACATGTATGTATTTGGATACTGTATAGGTGAATGCTTTCATGTCGTGACACACGCAAAATGTTCAAGACATGTTATGTGGTGGTTTCATGTTATGCCTACACAAGCTGTGCACAGGCCTGTATGATGTTTAGTGTTTCACATATGCAATATCACTATTACACAAAGGTCATAGTTGTATTGTGTCGAGCCAATGTACAACAGGGTGTACACACATGTACATCACTTCTACTGTGTGTGTTGCTTCATGTCTCTGGCTATCCTCCATGGCCATGTGTACACATGTTCTGTCCAATGGTTGTGATAGCCATCTTATTTCACATGTCAGTGTTATCCCATATGACATACAGCCATAGATGTCATATGCTCCACTGAGGACAGGGTTATGCAGACAAAGGGTTGTATGTTTGGGATGTGAGACATCATGTTTTGCAGGATAATTGAGCAGTGTTGCAGTCAGCCCACTACATGTCATGGGCATGTCTGATAGCACATGACATTGTGTGACATTCATAGCAAGAGTATAATCTACAAGGGTGCATCCTGTGGGCTGGTCATACTCCAGCTCCAACACATTTAGCGTGTGTGTACACATATGCTCTCTGTACAGTACAGTTCATATTCCCAACATGTGTATTGCTGATATGTAGTACCTGTCCCTACAGTAAAACACACCTCCACCATTGTATTCACTGTTGTCCACACATCTGGCAATGACAGTTTGGAAGGTCTGTGTAGGTGTTTCATATATTTTTCAATTGTTTCACATGGGTAACCACAGTGATGCATTGCAGGTCTGACAAGTGTCTATTAACACGACCACCATACATTATGTGTGCGTGTGTTATGGCAGATAGCATGCAATTAATATAATCAGTGCATTATCAAGCCTGGTAAATAATAACAATCTCACCTGTCACAGGCTGCTGTCGCTGCACAATGCCAGAGGTACCTAAAAAGGAGTGTCACAGCAGTAAGATCATTATCCACACCTGTGTGATAGCTACAGGGTGCAATGTCCATGTTAGCACATAAGCCAGTACAATACATTATACTATGGAGTATGCACATCTGAGCATACATAGAGTAGCAGACTATAGTATGTGGCATGTGTGCATACATGCCTTGCATATGATGTTACATTATATATTGTACAGTAACACATGTAACTATGTGAAATATAGTTGTGTTATAAGTGCAGTACTGACTTAGCAGGCAACTCCAGGCTCGTTGGTTGAGAGACACCCACCTCCACAATACCAGCTAAAGCTTGTGGATGGAGGTCTGCAGGTGTCCCCAGGTTGGCCAGTAGCTCCTCGGTACGTGTGAGTGGGGGCTGGATGAGTGGCCCCCCACCTGTTGCACTTTGTTCCCTGGTGATTGCATTGGCATACTGCTTGCCCATCTTATGAGGTCAGTCCAGTGTCAGTGCTCCTGCTGATAGGTGCGATTGTGACTGCCAACATCATTTACCCTCCTGCAGAGTTCCTCCCACAGGGCATCCTGCTGCAATGCATCCTGTGGCACATGGCTGAAGAGTGTTGTATGGTTGTTGAGGAGGTATGGGATGAGGACCTCATCCTCCAAGTGGCTGTACACTGGCAGCCTGCTACATGGCATAACTGGAAGACATAATGATGGAGACAGGTCACAGTAACTCACAAAGAAGTACAGAAGTACAGCTGAACATATATGTGTATCCCATTTATTATTATTGCAAATATACATGACACTAACACCACTGACATGTATAAGTCACACACATTTGACACTTACTGGTGATGTGTTGTTATCACCATATATGTTATGTGTGTGTCATGTGATGACATTGCTCATACTCCATGTGGATGTTGTCTTGACGTGGGCATGTCTGTTTGCCTGTACTACTGTCTTTACCTATCAGCACATGCCTGGATGTGTTCACATTAATGCAATCGACCTTAATACTGTGCATATGTCACATATATAGTCATACATAGCCATTAGAGACATGATCTGTGACCCTGCAGACTTGCAAGCATGTATGTGTTTTGCCATATACAACTACATGGCACTGTACAGCTGTGTAGCATCCTGCCATGTATTGCTTGTGTTGCACATGTGTGACACATGGGACAATAGCTAGCTTGATGGTATTTGCAGGGTTGGATATCAACTATAGCATGTATGGTCATAGTGATCTAGTAGGCTATATGCCCTGGACCGTTTGAGCCTAGCCAGACAGGTTACCTAACTGTAGGCAACAGAGAGGTAAGTTTCAGTGACCAGTTCAAGCAGTGGCAAAGAACTGATCCACAGGGTTACTGATATATTTGGCATGCGGTCATCACACCATATCACAGAGAGGGGTGATGTGCAGCTTTGCTGGACTGGGATGCATAGTATGGCAAGAGTATGTTAAGTGTATTGGATAGAGATCTGTCAGGCATGTTGTGATCCTTGTACTACAAAGGTGGATGTTCGTGAATCATGTGTTTATTTGGGATCAGGATGTGTTAAGTGTAGCATGTCCAACACCTCTGGGTTGGACATGGCTTTATTCAGGGTAGGCTGCATGCTACATAGTGCAGCTAGGGATTGGAAATGGCAGTGTAGGCCATCTACACATGAGAAATCACCCTAAAAGGAAATATGTGATCTATTATGGGTCACATGGGTGTTGAGTATGGCTGAGCAATTATTTCTATATTCCTGGATAGCACCCTGTCATGATTCGGGGTGCCACATACAACTACCTGTCTGGTGTAATGAAGTAACTATCAAAGGAAAGAGTACTGTCCAGCTGCGTACCATACACACAGTTGCCATTATGTTGACCCCTGCCTAGGTGGTAGTTCATGGGTACAGGGTTTGTAACATAGAGGATGACAATGCAATATTTAGCTGTCAGATTGTGGTCATACGGCAAACACCACACATCTGACACACTAAGGCCTTTCTGTATGTTGAACACAGCACACATTGAATCAACTATTGCTCCTAGTTCATAGTCATTTGCAAACATCAATAGGCTAATGCCTTCTGTGTTAGTCTGTGTGGTATAGATAACAAAGAGGGGGTGTACCAGGAATGAACCATGTAGTACTGTGGCTGGCACTGGTTTGATGTGTGTGTATTAGTCAGACACCTTCTGTAATGTTGGTCCTGTCAGTGGTCCAGTTGCTAACCACTCCTGTGACATAGGAATATACACCTAGTTTACTGAGTGTAGCTGGAACACACTATAGGTGATGGTGTTTTTTGACCTAGCAAGGTCATGATATGCAGAGTGAATCAACCCTACTGTCATCGACATCTGTACTGAGTACATCTACATCTGTACCGAGTACATCAAATACGTTGATCACGGTGCATGGCTTTACAGACCAGACTCAGCAGGGTAGTTGTGCACTATTTCCCATTATCAGTGGTGTCTTCCCCTTTGTGGGGTGTGATAACTGTTGCTGTGCACCATTCGGAGTGTACACAGCCTGATATGGAGCTCTGATTAAACATGATGTGTATGTGGATAGCTGATTGTTCTTACATTTGTGTAGGATACACCCTGGGATGTTTACAGGTCCCATGAAAGATATATGTATGGCTATAAAGAGTGCAGCTTGTACCTGCATAGTCGTTATTACAGGGACCCTGTAGTGTACATGGATATATTACTAAGTGTACCTGTTGGGGGGGGGGGGGGTGGGAGTGGGTTTAGGTTCTGCAAGACTCTATCTGGATGAACAGGTGCTATTTATGTAGGCGCAGTACTTCCCATGCCATAGTGCTGTGCAGCACAGCAGGCCTTGCCGTTGCCATTACTATTAATGACACAGCTATAGAATGCTCTGTGCTTGGCCTCATAATATGTGGCTGATTAGTTTCACAGTAGCTTTGTGTGGTTTTATATGGTGTATCTGCATCTTACTGAGGCTGACCAGGGATCACCTACACTCATGTGTGTTCACTCTTGCAACAGTTACTAACTTCAGTGGTACAGTTTAAAGCATGGTATCACCAGTTTGCCTTCTTGTTTGTGTTTGGTTGAATCCTGGTTCTGTTTCAATGGCACAATCACTGCACGTATGTGACTGCTTAAGGTTCATTTGTGTAGGATTCTGCATATGCACATGCATTGTCCAGCTGCATGGGTGCCATGACAGTCACCACTCTGCTCTTAGGAAACATAACATTGGTATTGGAGACTGACTATGTGTAGCATACTGTTAGCCCTGTTTGTGTGACTACTGTGATCCAGGTCATTGGGTCGATGGAATCCAACATGCATTGAGCGCAGGTGTTGGTACATGAGGAGTCTTCCCAGTTCATAATGGAATAGTTGAGAGTAGCCATTATTATGGTTCTGTCTCAGACCTAATCTTCCCCATTACAGCACATTATGACAGTTGGGAAATCCGCGGCATGGTGGGTGATCTGTCTCAAGGTGCAATCTGAATTCCACTTTGGCACAAAGGTAGTTGCTCAGCATAATGCATCTGAAGTTATGCAAGTGCAACTACCGTGGGGGTGTACATATCCTTCAGGAATATGGACACACCTGCGGCCCGTGTGTTCCAATAAAGGATAATGGGCAAGAGGTGAGGTATGTGTTATAACATGGTCATGCAGGTGTGCTCTCCGGAGCATTGAAACATGTCTCAGCCACTGCACAGATATGTTCTTCATGTTAGGGATTGACATATGTGTGTCCATATAGTGTTTCTGACATGTATCATTGTGTAGCGAGACCCACAATTTATTGCTTGGCTGTCCCTGTAACAGCAGTGGACCTTCACTTGAACTGTACATGATGAAGGCACTATAGGAGAAGCAAAAACCCTAGGCAGTATCCAGATTCCCAGGGGTGACAGGTGCAGGACCTGTCTGGCAAAGCATCATGGTCTGTCAACCATGTTATCCCAGGCAGATAGATACTGGATACCCTTTGACTTGCACCACTACACTAGACAATTGTGGAATACAATCATTTTGTCTCTGTACTGCAGTATCATTATGGCCAATGGCAGAATGCTACCCAGGCCTTGAAACATGTGTTTCCATGCAGTCCAGGCTATTGCATCACAGGTCCTGCACAACAACATGGATTATGCCAGAGCCATGTGTATAGTTCAAAAGGTGGTCTAAGTGTATGGATAGGTGGCTAATCATGGCAGACAGGCAGCTGACAGTATGTATGCCCTCATAAAGGTTGGTGTGTAACACAGTGCTAGAGTTTGCATTCACAAATGAGTACTGTTGGACATGTTTCCAGCCATGTGTTCTGAGGTGTGGCACAATTATGCAAACTATGTCATACAGTTTGTGTATTTCAGTGTCTGTCTCTTTCAGCTTGGGAGGTCACTTGTTTGGCCAGATAGAAGTGTCTGTGAATGTGTGTGATTTCTGGTAGTGTGTGTGGATGTCTTTACTGTGTTCTGGTAAGGGTATGTGTTGGTTGTATTGATGAGATGCATGTGTTAACCTACACCTCACAAATGTCCAGTCCAGTCATGGCTGTAGACTGGGCTGCCTTCCAGCTTTCCCTTGTAGCTGCATCTCAAACAATGTGTGGGGCATGGTGTTAGGTGGGTTTGGCAGTGTTCATGGCATAGCGATTACATTTCCCCAGGATGGTCACATACACAAAGCTGACATTAGTAAACACCAGTAGCTGACTAGTGGACATGCCTGTATGAGTATTTAGTACTACAACTACCAAGTACTGTATTTAGTTTACATATTGCTTATGAAGATGTTTTAGACAGTGATGCTCACGTGTAAATATTTGTGGATATTACATGTGTTATGTGCATGGATAGTTACCTGGCTCTTCCAATTATCTTTGCTATCATGCTACTAAACTCTCAGATTAATACAAATGATATGTATCCTGTTACTGAGTATTGTAATTGCCAATAGACATATAGACATAATTACTGTTTGCATAACATAACAGAACTGCTATGAAGAATAGAATACAGATCTGCCTAAAATACTGTACATTACACAGTTATTGGCACAATATCCCACAATGCACACCATATTTGCATGGTAAGCTCACCTTTACCATGTTCATCTTACTTATACACCCATACATATGTCGACTGTTACAATATATCGACATATACTATCCCCTGTTATAGCACATACTTGCTGGACCAATCCTGACACTGACAGTGGCTGGAAGCGAATAGGTGGGTTCCAAGCCCATATCAACCCTTGTGGTGTATGCGGAGTTGGCTTTGTGACCTACAGCAGTACACACATAGAATACAACAAGCATTACTACTGCTCAACAATACATCACTACAAGATAGCTATTTCCACTATATGCATTGATTACAATGTAATTCTTACAGAACAGGTACTACATACACAGACATACTACATGTTATACATACCTTCTTAGTAATTGGAGGTGTTATTGACTAGTATAATACTCATTTGCAGTTCGTCTTTCAGTGGTTTGTACTGTTCTACAGGTAGATACAGATGGTTTGAATGTGTGACAAGGCAACCTTTTATAGTTACAGATCAGTAACATGTGCTATACCGATAACCAACTGGTGTTACTAAGTAGCTAATTACATGTACATCAGCTGCGCTGCTACTGCCTTAGACAATACCATGGCTACAGTGGAGTATAATTGAGTACACAATTGGGCGTTGTCCCTTTGCCTTACTTGTGAGAAAGACAGTGTGGAAGTGTTTTTTGGAATCTATTGCAACAGCTGTATGGAGACAAACAGTATTACATTATGCGTAATGCCTAGAGGATTTGGTCTAAATGTGAGTACTGCTGTTATATTTCTGAACATTGCCACTTCTGCAGGGTTTGTCTGTACCTAATACTTCTGCATATGTTTCAGTCTGGCCAGGTTGTTTGACCAGCTCAAGGCTGCATAGCTATGCATATAATATTAGGGGGTTTACAGTGTGCTTACCAAACATATTTAGTTTGGTGTTACTGTGTATCATACCGTGCTGATAATCAGTACTCTGTAACACTTCCTGGTGTATGAAAGTTTCAACCCTCTGAAACGGGATTAGTTCATACAAACCCTGTTACATCAGCAGCTGTTCAATTGTATAACAGCAACTATTTCAGATAGGGCCATGTTAGTATGTCTGTGTCCAGATATGTTAAGGTTTCAGCAGATGTTGTACAGTAGTTGAATAACTGGATATGGTATGACAGTATGTATTGAAGTAATTATTTTGGTTGTGAGGTAGATGTTGCTGGGTGTACATAGCACATGCAGTTGTGTTTTATACAACGTCTATATGTGTGTGGGTGTTCTTTCCCTATGTGAACACCTATCCATTAGTGGACTAATACTATGGTAATTGCAGACTGATTCATTAAGGCACTGTTAAATGCTTCCTGTATAGCATGCAGGTACCGTTAGTCCTTGAATCCTTTTGGCAATACATTGGAATATAATAAAGTTTTGCAAAATTAAAGCTGTGTATTTCTGCCATGGATATTTACAGTCATTGCAGTTGTGTTGATGACTGTGTCCATAGAACATATCTGTAATAGTGTATTGGCATATACTCTTCATATGTTATGTTCATAATTTTTTTTTTGGGGGGGGTCAGAATGTGTAATTGCTATGGCCCATGTTATACTCAGATATGAACACCGGATGCTGTCTACAGACATGTATGTATGTGTGTGTGTGTGTGTGTGTGTGTGTGTGTGTGTAAATATATATATGTATATATATATATATATATATATATATATATATATATATATATATATATGTATTTATATATATATATATATATATATATATATATATATGTATGTATATATATATATATATATATATATATATATATATATATATATATATATATATATATATATAAATATTATTGCATACATTTATTTGTATCTCCATAGATGTGTAGATATTTTAACCTATCAATATATCTATCTATATATATATATATATATATATATATCAATATATATATATATATATATATATATATATATATATATATATGTATGTATGTAGACCTGTATATATTGACATGTCTCTATGTATCTCTAGCTCTCTCTCTCTGTATATATATATATATATATATATATATATATATATATATATATATATATATATATACATATATGTATATATATATATATATATATATATACATATATATATATATATATATATATATATATATATATATATATATATATGAGCATACACCTTTAATTGGGTACATGGCGGGTTGTACTATTTCAACACATTCCTCCCTCTTGTGTTTTAACCTGTTTACAAACACAACTGGGATTGGTACATCCCAGGTAGCTTAGTGTTAGGTTACTCTGAGGATGTAGTACATGGTTGCGGGTTCTAATCCTGGAAGGTGTTATTATTTTACCTCTCAGAGTAGGCACTGGTAGGGAAAATGTGAATAACACACATTTACGTGGTTGTAAGCAGGTTTGCCTGTGGCCTGCGTGATGTTAAGCAAAGGTTAAACCTGTGAAGTGCTTATCCATTTACCATGTTTAAGCGCCACTTACCGTCGAGCAAACCCATGGAAACTCACTTACAACTGCTTAAGAGTGCGTTAATCCACCTACATCCAACAGCTTTTATTCTGGCCCTCAAAATAACTTAATAGCGCTTGCAGGTCTTGAACCCAGGATCATGAACTCCATAGTCACTGACTTTACCACTAACGCATCTGAGATATGTACAAATGTTATGGTGTTTAGAATATACATTTTACTACAGACATTCCTCACTACTGAAAACAAATGAGACAGTCAGTTGGTGTACATATGTCTGATACATGTTAATGTTCATATGTTTGTGAAATTAGGTGTTGCAATGTGACATGACAGGGTGTATTACGAATGAGAAAGGTTCTTGTTTTTTGTCCTTTTTATATGGTCCCCATACTCCATGTATACCCCTCCAGTTCATTTATTTGACATCCGATCCCGGCCATCCTTGATGCATGATTGCATTACCTATCATTCTCCCCCCACTGCATGCTTCACATACACAACAACCACCACTTCTATGGTGAATTAGCTTAATATTAATTGTTATAATACCGGAGCTGCATGTGTTTTGTGTACACTCCAATTCCTTTGGAGTGCTTCTGTGTCATGAAGTGTGTTCATAGGTTCATAGGTTCATACTAGGCTATCTGCCCTAGGGCATTTATAAGCCTAGCCAGAATGTGTTTGGCTTTCGCCACCAATTTTAAATTTATTTTGCTATGCCCTTTTTCGAGGTTAGTATACTGTGCCTCTGTCTAACAGTGACACAGAAGTGATACCCGGGGTAAACCTACGATCTCCCATCCACTCATTAAGATTCCTCTTGAAGAGAGTCAATGAGGGACTCTGCCTAACCTGGACTGGGATTTTAATCCAGAGTTAAGGGAGCCTCTGGGTTATGAATCTGTCCCTCCAGCATGTCCTATTTATTTCAGTGCTGAGGTTCAAGTCTCTCGAGCACGTAGCTCGATGGGATTTGGATTTTCTGAGGTGCAGCATGTCTATTAATTCCGGGTTGGACATGGCTTTATACGTCAGGCACAGATCGCCTCTGAACAGGCAGTATGCCACTGAGTAGAGCTGGAGTTTCTTTAACCGGGCAGCATATGGCATCTGTTTGAGCCCTTTGATCCTATTGGTGAGGTATTTTGGGGGTCTTTCCAGTTGCTGCATGTTTCTGGTAAGGTACATCCCAAAAGGGGCATTGTACTCAATTATGGGCCTGATGAGGGATGAGTAAAGAGGCACGATGACCTCCCCTGATCTAGATGTGAATCCCTTCATGATAAGGTGGGCTATATAAAATGTTTTTCTAACCACTCTGGCCACATGGTTGTCAAATGAGAGATTGCTATCAACTTGGGTCCCCAGGTCCCTAATTACTTCTTCTGTACTTAATGGATTACCACCTATGTGGTAATTTGTGGGCACTTTGTTTTTGCCAAAGGGGATGACTATACACTTCTTGGCATTTAGCTTGAGGCCATGGCTCTGGCACCAGTTGTCTGTTTCTATGAGGCCCTTTTGGAGGATGCTTGTGTCAGCTGGAGAGTCGATTATGGCGCCCAGTTTGCAGTTTTCTGCGAACTTGGTCAGCCACAGTCCTTCCGTGTTGGCCTGTACCTTCGAGAAATATATACCGAACAAGAGAGGTCCCAGGACTGAGCCTTGTGGGACACGACTTGTAACTGGTTTGGAGTCTGACATGGCTCCAGCAATTCTAACCATGTGGGTTCTGTCCTTGAGCCAGTTTGCAATGCATCTAGTGACATAGGGGGTTATATTTAAGCTGGTGAGCTTATCTATAATGCCCGAGTGGGGTATTGTATCGAAGGCTTTTGCGAGGTCCAGGTAGGCTGTGTGGACCACCTTCCCCTCATCAATGGCCTTGGTGACTTATTCAAAGAAATCAACCAGGTTTAAGAGGCATGATCTGCCCTTAACAAAGCCGAACTGGGTATGATCCAGTGTCTGTATGTCCTCAATATCTTTATTTATGAGGTCCATGATGATCCTTTCCATAGCTTTGCAGACCAAGCTAGTCAGGCTTATGGGGCGATAGTTTCCAGGATCCGTTGAGGCACCACCTTTATGGAGAGGGACCACTGTTGCTGCACGCCACTCTTTGGGCACATATCCTGTAGTAAGGCTGAGACTGAACAGTAGTTTTATGTTTGGGTTTAGCTCTTCTTGGAGCTCATGTAGGATGCAACCCGGGACACCGTATGGTCCCATTGCTGCTGTGTTTTTTGCTTTGGAGAAAGCGGCTCTTACCTGAGCATCTGAGATGTCAGGGGGGAAGCACTCTGCTGGGATAGATATTTGCCCTTTTGGTGGGGAGGGGGGGGTGAGAAGTTTGCGCTGAACCTGTCAGCTAGGATGTTGGCAATGTGTGTGGGTTCAGTGTATTTTTTGTCATTTTGAACTAATTCTGAGCATATCTGGGAATTACCACCCAGGTTCCTAACATAACTAAAGAAAGCCTTGTGGTTATCCTTAGTGTCCTGTGCAATTTTTCTCTCGAAGCTGGCCTTAGACAATTTTATGAGTGCCCGTAGTTTTTTGCTAATACTGATCAGTGATGCCTCCCCTTTTTGGGATTTTGCTCTATCATTTAGTAGCTTCCTCCTTCTATTGTATAGTTTGTTTATGGCTGGGGTCCACCAGACAGGACGTCTGCCTTTGGAGGATTGGGTCTTGGTTTTATTTGGGATCGCATGATTCAAGCCTTTCTGAATGTGTTCATAGAATGCGTTTATAAAGGATTCTGCTGTCTGGGCCATATTTTCCACAGGCCCAGGGGCTTTGAAAGATTCCACCTCGGTTTTGAGGAGTGTGAAATTTGCTTTAGAGAAGTTTTTCACTGTGGTTTTCTGGGCAGGGGGTGGGGTCGGGATGAGATTAGTTTATGGTCTGATCTTACCAGTGAGAGATACACTTCTGGTCTGGAGCATAGAGTCCCCATGTTGGTGATGATCAGGTCCAGCATGTTTTCCCCTCTTGTGGGAGTGGTAACAAGTTTATAAATTCTAGGAACCTTTGGGGTAGGGTGTTGGAGCTAGAGTAATGCTCCCAGTCTATGTTTGGGTAGTTGAAGTCGTCCAATATAATGGTGTTTGGCGAGACCTTCATATTTTCCAGTGTTCTCAGAAAGGCCGAGTGGGGTTCCTGGGTTTGGGAGGGTGGTCTGTAGCAGGCTATAAACTGGAAGGCAGTTTTACCCACTGTTAGTTGCACATGGATAGTCTCTGATGCTTCGTGATTTGCCACCAACCTGGAGGTGTGGGTATCTTTGATGAATATCGATACTCCCCCTCCTTTTGTGGTTCAGTCCACATTTTGGGGC
Organism: Protopterus annectens; assembly: GCF_019279795.1. Lineage (NCBI taxonomy): Eukaryota > Metazoa > Chordata > Ceratodontiformes > Protopteridae > Protopterus > Protopterus annectens. Next base: position 1,203,254,946 of record NC_056731.1, read on the forward strand.
CAAAAAGCATGGTATGAGGTATAACCTGGTAGTGCTGGGGTGCTCTCTGGAGCCCTGAACCAAGTTTCTGTTACTGCACAGATATCAATGTTCTCCATGCTAAGGAGAGTTTCGAGTGCATGCATCTTGAGGTTTAGACTTCTGGCGTTGAGTAGCATTACTCTTAGTTTCTTATCCCTTGTGATACCTATGGAGGTGGGTTTGTCTTTTGAGCCTTGCCTAAAAAAGACACTATGGGGGTAGCAAGAGCCTTTGCCAATATCCGAAAGCCCATGGGTGACAGGTGCAAGCCGCCCCTAGCGAAGCATCGTGGCTTGTCGAGCATATCATCCCAAGCTGACAGGCATTGGATCCCCTTTGAATGACACCAGTACTTAAGCCAATTGTTGAAATTGATCATCTTGTCTTCATATTGATGCATCATTCTTGGTGAGGGTAAGATGCTACTCAAGGTCAGGGTCATACCGGCCTGGGCTACATGCTCAGAGAGCTCCTTTATGTCTCTTTTCATGTAGTCCAGGGAGGTACATCTCAGGTCATTCACACCAGCATGGACAATGACTGAGCCATATTTGTACTTGCCTTGGAGTAACCTGAGTGCTTGTGTTATGTGGCGGATCCTAGTGCTTGACAGGCTGCTCACCGTGACCCTCTTCTTTTTCAGCCTGGTGAGCAGGACGTCAGTGTGCCTGATGATAGAGTCATCTATTACAAGTGTATCAGGTGTGTTGTTTAGTCTTAAGGGCTGTGACTGTTCGGCACACTGGCTTTGTGAGATATGTGTTGTACGTGTTTTGTTTTGGGGTAGCGGTTGCTTGGGTGTCTGCTTTGGAGCACTGTGCTGCTTAGGCAGAACTTTATTTAGAGCCTCTGAGTATGTTTTTGTGGGATTATGTGTTTGGTTTGCTGTCGTGGTAGGTCTATGTGAGACTGGAATTGTAGTGAGTGTGGTTTCCTTCTTTTCCTGACTGGTTATGCCAGTACTGAGTTGAGAGAGCTTAGCCTCCAGTTTGGTTATATGATTGCATCTCTCACATGTGTTGGAATTTGTTGGGAGGAGGAGAGGGTTGTCTGTGTACATGAGGCAGTTGTAACATTGCCTCAAGATTCCCAGATTCACCAGCTGCACCGGAGTCAAGATTGACAACTGACCTTTGGACATGCTAGAATAATATTGGGAATCCCTTAATAATTGAAAACAAGGGCCAGTGGGGAGTGAGGCTGTAGTGCTTTTAATTTTTAGTGCTGACTTATATAATTGCTTTAGCGAGCAAGTGCCAGGTAACTTAAGTGCAATGTGTTACAGGTAACTTAAATGCAAAAATGACAAACAGTAACTTTCTTTCAAGTGAAACAAGGAAATAAGTACAGTAAGCAATGCAGATATCACTAGTGATCCACAGAAGCTGAGAAGTCACAGTATTAGGTGGAATTAGCATTCCAGGAAATAACAAGCAAACAAACAACAAGCATATAAACAAAGCTAGATTCAGCAGGCCTGGATCTAGTCTATGCTACAGCAAACAAGGTGTACCAATTTCAATAAGATACAGTTCAAATATTCAGGCACTATAAACCTTTAGTTCATAGATGTTTATATATATATATATATATATATATGACTATTGATGTAACTGTATAATATATATATATATATATATATATATATATATATATATATATATATGTGCAGACATCATTGACATTCATATAGCTATATGTATGTATATATATATATATATATATATATATATATATATATATATATATATATATATATATATATATATATATATATATATATATATATATATATATATAGATATATATATATATATATATCTATATATATATATATATTGTATTAATATGTAACAGTAAAACATATGTAGACTGGAATGTGTTGGTTCACAAACTACAGTACATTACAATGTACTATACATATGTACACAAATTGACTGTCCCATTTGTGATCATTACAGTGAAATGCATATGGTATAAAGTGTAGTCTCAAGACCATGAAACATGTATACAGCTCAGATGGCTTAGTGGTAAGTCCCATGGCTATAGCGTTCATGGTCCAGGGTTCAACACCTGCGATGCTTTACAAATGTTTTTTACTCCAAAATAAGGCTCATTTAAGCAGTATGTAAGTATGTTTAAGTATGTTTAAGTATGTTTAAAAGTGTTTGTGTGACATTATAGCAGCGGTTAAACACAGTTAAACAAACTTTGTAACATATAACCTATGCCCTCAAACACGGCCACATCCGCTAACTACTCAGGATATGTCAATGATGTAACATCTCTCTATGTGCTGACATAACATTACATCCTCTGTTGACTGTACCCTCCAGCACACATGGGTTTATATGGGTGTTTTGAATGTTTATTATACAGATGATTACTACCTATATATGCAAGCTGTGGTTAAGGTATACTTTTGAACATGATAAACATCCCTGCTTTTATTGGGATTGGAACCTCGAATGCACAGATACTATGCAGATGCTGTAACCATTACACTGTTGACATTAATTCTGCTTCTGCCTATTTCCTATTTAGATAATTTCTATGTGTAAGCTAGGCTAAGCAAAGGGCGGAGGCCCCCAAACTCACTGAGCTTCACTTACTCTTGAAATAACAACATATAACAAATGTACTGTGAGACAATACATTACATTCTTAACTACATTAGGCATAACCCCTCACTGACCCACATCAAGGGAAACCTTGTTGTGTGAATGGGTAACAGAATATACACCCCAAGGATCATGTGTCCTAGAACCATACAGCCAGGGGGTGGGGGAGCCTGTCCAGTTTGATAGCTGCAAGACCTGTTGGGAAAATTGAATGGTGTTGAACTGTCACATTAAAATGCCTTCTTTAGATCACTATGTGCCCCTATCACCCTCCACAACCCCAGTCTTCAACAGCTTCCAGCAACTCTGCCTGGAATTGTTTCATTGGCTATGCTTGACAGAGGCTCAGTTACTTCATGAATGGTGCGGAGAAAGCCGGCACACTGCAGCAGATAGGTAGTAGGCTATCTGTGAACCTCCAAAGTGCAGGCCACCACAGCCATAATATGTGAATAAACAGATCTTCAGATCACAATATTCAGTGAGAAATCACCATGTAGTCAGGAAACAGTTAAGTACAGCAAGAACATACAGAACACTGATACTTAGTCACTCCAAAAGCCTATCTTAGAAACTAGAAGACTTGTATAAGTTTAAGTCTTTCTAGGTTACCTGCAGGAGAGATGAATAAGAAGCACAGGTGGGGAACATGCATGCAATGATAAAAGACCGGTCTATGTGTCAGCCTTAGGCATTGGAATATTGTCCAAGGTTATTGGTGCCCCCATGGTGCCTTATTTAGGAGAGTCTCGAAGGTGAATACCAGCTCTGTAAATGGCACAATAGCAGATTCAATGAGGGTTATGCTACTCAACACCAGCGGTTGTGATCACAACATGCATGCACTCACAGCACTCCTCAGAATGGACAACATCAACATCTGTGCAGTAACTGAGATCTGTCTTAAGGCTCCTGAGAGCACACCAGCACTACCAGTCTACAACCCATACAATGCATTTCAGCCACAGAACATGGACTGACACAGACATGGAGGGGCTGTTTCCATATTCATCAGGGATACCTACACCGCCAGTTTAGTGGGGCAGCATAATACCTCTGAGATCATCCATGTGCAACTATCATCAGCCACAACTCCAATGTAAACTGTGGCCTGTTACGGATCACCATCCATGACCCAGGTCCACCATTCTACCTACCTGGAGACAGTGGAAAACATGACAGTCCTAAAGCACATCCTGGCATTGATCGATATCAACTACCATACCATTAACTGGGAAACGTAATCCAGTACTCACTTCCAGGCCCAGAGCTTTCTGGAATTTATCATATCATATGCCCTGTATCAGGTGGCAACCTCTCTAATGAGGGGTGGATACTATGAGAAGTGGTCATCACCAATGTGGGCAACAGGTGCACCACAGCGGAGGTTAACCAGTCACTGGTTAGATCTGACCATGCACTATTCACTGTTTCCACACACAAGCATTTCTGCCACCCACTGATACCACAGTGTATACCTTTCCTACAGCTAAATTTACACTACTAGTGACAGGAGTGGGAGGTTTCACAGCCCCCATGCTAAGAGGAAACACTGCTCAAGATGCACACCAATTTAAAAATGCAGTCTATAAGCACCTACATGGATGTATGGATCGTGCCATCACTGGTAAACCAAGACTAACTCCTCCTAGACAAGGACGCCAGTCTGGTGGATGTCTGCAATAAACATGTTATACTACAGAAGTAGGACAGTGTTCCAGACAAACAGCAAATTCCACAAAAGGCAGACATCTGTGACCACTATTAGTATGATAAGTATGTCCCTCATGACATCATTCAAGGCTAACATCCGCAGGAGAATATGCAAGGATTCGAAAGATAACCACAAAGCCTTCTTTGGCTATGTCAAGGATCTAAGTGGTGACACACAGATTTGCACTTTGCTGGTGAAATATAGCACAAAATATGCTGACCCTACTGATATCACCAACATCCTTGCAGATACATTCACTGCATACCTCACCCCCTAAAGAGCCCACAACACTACCCGAAAGGTACAGTATCCCACACATCAGAGACACACAGGTATATATGGCCCTCTCTAACAGCAGAACATAGCATCATTGGAGGCAGATGTTGTCCCAGACTGCATCTTGCAAACAGTACAAGACAACCTGACCCCCCACCTAATTAAGCTTTCCAACCTCAGCCTCTCTACAGGCTACATGCCCATACAATGGTGTGTGGCAACGGTTATTCCACTCCATCAAGGTGGAATCACAACTGACCATGGTAACTACCACCCCCATATACCTGACTAGTTTGGTCTGCAATGGTATGGTTCGCATCCTCGTTGCACTCATTAACAAAGACATTGGTAACCTCCGAACATGTGACCCAACCCATATCAACTTGGTTGGGTACAGTTCATGCCTACTGAACCTGTTTGACATCTTACATACAGTCACCAAGATGTTAGATAATGGGGGAGGTGGTTCACACATACTACCTGGACCTCACCAAAGTTTTTGAAATGGTGCCCCACTCAGGTAGTATTGATAAACACACCAGCCTGTACATACACCCATACATCACAGGTTGGGTTGCCAATGGGCTTACACACAGAACCCACAAGGTATGACTAGCAGTCTCCAGGTACAACTCTTGACTAGTCATGACTGGTGTCCCACAGGACTCAGTTCTGGGAGCCGTACTGTTTGGCATATACATCTCAGAGGTACAGGCAAACACAGATGGACTATGGCAGACCATGTCTGGCAATGACTGTGAACTGAGAGCCATGATTGATAGTCCAGCTGACACAGACATCCCTTAAGGGGCCTCACAGAGAATGTCACAGGGTGTCAATGTCACGACCTCCAGCCAAGTGCCACTAACTGCATTGTTATTCCATTGTGGAATATTAAGCACCCACATATTAACACATAAGTGGCAGCCACTTTAATACGGATGAGGTAATGGGGAATCTGGGGACTAAGGTAGATAGTGATCTCCCCTTTGGCAATCATATCCCCGCAATAGTTAGGACATCCTTCTTTGTAGGCGATCTGATTACTAAAGGATTCCGATATAGGCATACTGGGGTTATAGTGCCCCTTTACTCATCACTCATCAGTCCCATCATAGGGTATAATAACCCATGTGGGATGTACCTCAGAAGACACTTTCAACAGCTGGGAGGTCAATGAATGTACCTTGCCAAGAGGAATACTGTCCTCCAACATATGGCCTATGCAGCCAGACTGAATAAACTCCTGATTTACTCAGTGGCGTCTTGTTTACCCAAAGATGATCTTTGCTGGTCAACATAGCCATGTCGAACTTAGGCTTGATGGATATGCTCCACCTATGGGAATCCATGTCACAGTGAGCCACACAGTGTAGTCAGCTGAACCTTGCCACAGCAATAACTGGAAGATGCTGGAGGGACAGATTCCTGTCACAGACACTCCCCATACCTTGGAACAACATCCCTAACTACATTATACAGAGCCTCTCACTAACAGTCTGCAAGAGAAACCTTGAAGAGTGGATGGGGAACAGTAGATGCACCCCAGCGATCTCACCATTGGGTCTGCTCCACAGAGGGACAGTTAATGAATCAATGGGGTGGCAAAAGCTGACACATTTTGGCTGGGCTTATGAATGGCTTCTGGCAGTTGGCCAAGTACCTACCTATGAATCTATACATACAGTATCTGCATATGCTGATAGTTTAATTTACTGTTCAGGTGTTGACTTACCCTGTGCCAATTGCAGTTGTGTGTGGAATAGTTGAGGGCTGCCTATGTTGGATGCACACAGTAGATTGCTATACATGACAAATTACAGGTAGTCTTGTGTGTGTGCACTCCATTTTTACTGTGTGTGCAGGTGGAGAAAGGTGTCAGTCCCTAGGTACCTATACTGTCAGTGTGTGTGCTATATGTTCCCTCTTTGCCAAGGCATGGGAATAGTGGGCACCCCTCCATCTGCCTACTGGGTCAGGCTCAGGGTGTTCGTCATTTGAGTACCTCTGTGCTTGCGGGGCCCTTGGCAATGGTGGTGGGCTGTTTCCGCAGGACCATATTGTGTAGCATGGCACACACTATGAAGATGCAGGCACACATGCCTTGGGAGTACTGCAAGGCTCCACCAGATATGTCCAAGCAACGCAACCGTGATTTCAGCATCCCATACACATGCTCTATGATGATTCTGGTTTGTGCATGTGTCTCATTATGACGTTCTTGCATGGGTGTGTGTGCATTTCTGATGGGAGTCATCATCCACGGTTCCAGTGCATAGCCAGCATCCCCCACCATGTGGCCATTTGGGATGTCCCCTCTGGCAAATAACTGATACAGCTGTGAGGCATGCCAGATGTGGGGGTCGTGATTGCTTCCAGGGCTGCCAACACACACATCCATGATAATGCCCTGGGCATTGCACATGACCTGGCAGTTAATGTAAGGGTATCCCTTGTGGTTTATGTAGTGCCTACCCTGCTCACTGGGTGGTGTATGTGCATGCAGTCTATTGCACCCAGTACCTCCGGGTATTCTGCCACACGGTGGAAGAGACGCATATTGCTGGCCAACTCCTCCTGCATTCGGGGGAATTATATGTGCTCATTGGCATGTGGTAACATGGCATCCAGGAACTGGTGTAGCACCCTGGATGCTGATGCCTGTGAGATCCCAATGATATCCCCAGTTGGTCTTTGAAAGGTACCTGTAGCTAGTATTCTCAGGCTTACACATACCTTCGTATCCACTGGGATGAGTTCTCCTCTATTTGTTCTGGCTCTGAGGTGTGGCCGGCACAGTTCCATAAGTTGCTGTAGGATGTCCCTGTCCACCCTGTAATGCTCTATTATCTCCAGATCATGTAGCCCCTGGTAGGTTTCCCTGGGCCTGAATACCAAAAAAAAATGGACATAATGGGGATACAAATTTTCAAGGGGGGAGATTTTATCCAGCCCCAAAGATATATCAAAGGAGATAGTAAGTTTTGACAATTGTGAGAATTCCACTTCAGAATCTAACTTACAGATAGCAAGGGTAGGTCTATCAATTCATGCAGGTGAATTAGAGACTATGTCTACTACTAACAATATTGAAGTAACAGATAGTACCCTACCCAAGATACACACATATAGTGGTTTCAAGGTGTATAATTATACAGATATTAAGATAGCACCAGAATTTTTCACCTTATTCAGTAAGGGAATGAAGTACGTTCCCACAGCACATTTCAACTTATTTGATACTATCAAAGAAATCAAATTATTTTGTCGCAGATTGAATTTGGCAGTGCAATTTAATGACAAAAAGCATGAATATAATGAGAATCAACAGAGGCTCACTAAGAAAAGTTCGTATATCCCTACAACTAATCCTCAAGTAGCAGTTTATGAGAATGTGGTATGCAGGGAAATATATCAGTTATATAAAAACATTAGGACTAATAACAACCTCCAACAAAACTTTTGTGACAATTTATTGCAAGAGGAGAGAAACATTTTAAATGAAATAATATTGAATAAAAACATCAGGATTATGAAGCCCGACAAGGGCGGAGGTATTATTATATTTGATTCCCATCAGTACCACAAAGAAATACATGAGATTTTGTTTAGTTCTGGAAATTATGAGGAGGTGTCTCTCAACCAAATTAACATAGGATATAGGAGAATAGACTTGGCTATTGAAGAGTACCTTTTGGATAATCGTATCACCAATGAGTTGTACAATTTCATCAGGAATGAGTACCCTCGGATGGCAAATATAGTTGGAATACCCAAGATCCATAAATGCTTGGAAAACCCCCCATTTCGACCCATCATTTCAGGTTCTCAGTCCAAAACCTTCAGTTTAGGTGTCACTATAGATCAGTGGACCAAGCATATATATGTCAATGTCCCTCATCTCATCAAGGACTCCTGGGATTTTTTAAGTAAGCTAACCCCGGAAGTTTGGGGAGAGGACATCATATTTATCACTGTTGATGTAAAAGATCTTTTTTCTTGCATTCCCACATCCACAGGTCTGGAATATTTTTGTAACAGTTTGCGTAAATATTCAGGGTTGAGTTGGGACAAGATCAATCTTATATTAGATATGATGGGACTAAGATTTGACCACAATTATATACAGTTCCAAGGAGAGTATTTCAGACAAACCAGAGGGGTTGCTATGGGTGCACCTTGTGCACCCATATTTGCCAACCTGGTAATGTTAGAGTGGGAAAATGTATGTTTTTCCCAGTGAATATTACAAGTATATTACCTTATATTCCAGATTCTTGGATGATTTATTTATTATCTGGAAGGGACCGAGTGATCTCATTCCTGAATTTATTACATATATTAACAATACTACAGATATCCTGATATTTACACATCAAACAGGCACTGAAGGAATAGCTTATTTGGACACTTACATTAGTAATGATGGTGAAGGTTTTGTTTCTAAATTGTATAGAAAACCTACGTTTTCCAATGATTATATCCAATATGGTAGTAGCCACCCACCTCATATGTTTAAAAATGTTGTAAAAGGGCAGTGTATTCGAGCAGCCCTTATGTCTTCAACTTGGAATCATATGAATAATGAATTGGATATCATTTACAATCTCTTTATTGATAGAGGGTATCCCATAAGAATGCTAGAAGATGTGGTTAAATATGTAAAACAACAGTGGGGTACTAAATATCCCCCACTTTTAGGGAAGGTTAGGGTTGATAGTAAAATGGTGAAGAAGTTTCAAGATAGAAAAGTTTGTGTCATCATGTATAACACCTATACAAACTTGGTTAAGGAAATTGTCTGTAGACATTGGGATTTATTATCAAGTGGTGAAGGGACAGGAGATGTAGTTGGCGACTATCCAGTGTGTGTGTTTAAAACCTCTAATAACTTAAAGAAAATATTGGAAAGTGGGGTGTATAAAAACAAAACTGTGAATGACAACTATAAAAAAAGGGGTACAAGCAAGTGTGGAACATGTGGACAATGCAAATATATTAATGAGAACAAGTCCATTAAATTGGATAACACCATCAAAACTATTTGTAGATGCAGAGTAGGGAATTGTAATACACAAAGAGTGGTTTACCTTGCCACTTGCTCGCGGTGCCCTGCTTACTATGTAGGCAAAACTGAGAGAAGGCTCAAAACTCGTATCTATGAACACACATATAAAATCAGCAAAGGGGATGTAAAGAATGCCCTTAGTAAACATGTAATAGATAAGGGGAAAGAACACAAGTTCAGCTTTGCTATCATAGATCAAGTTGACATGTTAGTAGGTACTGGGAACTGGAAAGCGTACCTTGGAGCACTGGAGAGCAAGTGGCAGATTTGTTGTGATGCCACAACGTATCCAGGGTTAAATGAGTATATCAGTTTAAAACCATTTTTAATCTTAGATTAGACAATTATTTTAGATTATGTTTTTATACATAAATTTTTCAAATCAAATTTTTTTTTAAATCAAATAATTGTATTTATATAGAGTAATATATCATTTATATTACTTATATTTTCATCATTTATAATTTTGATTCTAAGTAAGGTATACATATTGCATTTTTACAAGTAATGGATGGCTACAAGTGTATGCACCCTGATTAAAATGTAGTGTTCAGTTTTTTTACATTTTATATGTGTATGTTTAGTTACATTAATTCATTCGTAATATATTATTACAAGGATATAGTATTTATTTTATTCATTCATAGGTTCATAGGTTAGTACTAAGCTAACTGCCCTTGCGAGCCATTTTAAGCCTAGCCAATTATCCCTTGTGAGACTCAAACCCTGCACATTGTGTTTGTAAGACAAACACCTTAACCATTAGGCCATCCTCCCAAACCATTCTATTCATTATATATATTATATATTATTTAGTATATTTATATACCATATAATTCATATATGAAATCATTTGATATATGAAATTATATTATTAATTAATTTTTGGCACCAAAATTTTGATATATAAGGAGCTAATAATGTGTTAACAATTGGTTCTGAGGAAGTCTGTGTCATCAGATGAAAGCGCTTAACCTGGATGTTACCTGGATGTATTGAGATCTCTGTGTTTCATTTTTCTCTACATTGTTCGTTTTTTGTGGAATAAAGGAAGATTGCTGGTATCTAGCTGTGTGACACTCGTCTGTTCGAGCTAAGGGGAACTACGTAACCTAGTCAAGAAATTAGTCACTAAAGACAAAAAGACTTACTAAAACTCTTCTCAACTAGACAACAGATCCAACACTCACAAACTTTGGACTACTCTTAACAAAATTCTCTACCCTGGCATCCCTTCAAATCTCTTACCTTACCCCCAAAAAATCTCCTCTGGAAATTGCTACCCTACCCAACAAACACTTTATTGACACTATCCAAAACCTCATTCCCTCTAACACTAACACTTCAACTACCACTACCCCTATCAACCCCCACAACCAGAATCTCTTCTCATTTACACCTGTGTCAACTTCTTACATTAAATCTCTTCTTCTAAAACTTAAACCATGTTCTCCCTCTACCGACAACCTACCTCCAATATTCCTCAAACTTGCTGCTGAAGCTATAGCCTATCCCATATCCATTCTAATTAACAGATCTATACAAGAAGCTACAGTTCCTGCTACCTGGAAATCCTTCTTTACTATCCCACTACATAAGGGTGGCAACTCTACTGATCCATCTAACTATCATCTCATTGCTATTCTTTCTCCCCTCTCTAAGATACTCGAGAAATGCATTCACTCACAACTTCTCAACCACCTCCTCCAACACAACCTTCTCACTCCCACAGAGCATGGGTTCCGTTCCTACCACAGCACATCCACCAGCCTCCTATCTTTCAACTGATATCCTGTCTCTTCCTTGACCTTTCCAAAACCTTTGATACAGTCTCTCACTCTATCCTCCTAACTAAGCTATCTAACCTCAACCTATCTACTACCTCCCTTGCCTGGTTCTCCAGCTATCTCTCGAATAGGCAGCAATCTTTCAAATGGCTCTCCTCCTGCTCTTCCTATATATCTGTTCCAGTTGGTGTTTCACAAGGCTCAATCTTGGGTCCCCTTCTATTTAACATCTTTACAAATTAATTCTTCACTTCTTGCAGACAATCTTCTCTTATACAATATGCAGATGACTCTACACTATTCTCCATCTCCAGTAGCATTACTGACCTTCACACCCTTACTCAAAAATCCTTTCTATCCACTGAAAAATGGTTATCTGACACTCTTATTATCCTTAACCCCAAGAAGACCAAGCTCTTGCTCTTTCTCCCCTGCTTACTCTCAAACCATAAATCCACATTTGCTATAACATCCTCCAACATCACTATCATAAAACCTGAACCCCACACAAAACTGTTAGGCGTCATTATTAATGATGAACTCAAATTCAACTTACACTTACTGCAAAGAATAAAAAAGCACACCAGAAACTTGGCCTTCTTTATCACAACAAAAAATGTATTACTCTGAATGCTAGACTCTCCCTAGCACAGTCCTTCCTCCTTCCCACACTTCTCTACGCAGCCCCAATACTAACCAATATACAAGCTACTACCTTGAACAAACTGCAACAAACTTACCACAAAATTGCAAGATGCATTACAGACTCTCCCTACAGCTCCCATCACTGCCTTTCCCTGAACTCATTATAATGGCTCAAATTTACTCATCTACTGCTATTTTCTCAATTTCATGTTATACACTCCATTCTGTACAGACCTTCTTCCTGTCCAGCTCTCGGTTCTTTTTTATCTACCTACTCCCTTTCTAGAACCCTCCACACTTCTAATCAGCAACTTCTGAATGTAGATCATCCAAAGAAGAACATAGGCAAACTACTATACAATTGCTCAGTAGCCCAAGCGTAGAACAAATTTCCTCTACACATATACTCCATCATACACCCTGCACACTTTAAAAAGGAACTCAGACTTTTCCTTCTCAACACCAAAGCTTGACCCTGCTTAGAACCTACCTAATTCCCTTTTATATACTGCTGCTTTTCACTCTGAGTTCCTGTAAGGAAGCCTAGGCAAAAAATCTGATCGCTTGTATACAGACCTTCTATATATATATATATATATATATATATATATATATATATATATATATATGTATATATGTATGTAGTGCATTCGGACATTGGATCCACACTCTGAACCTCTCACTGCTATAAATCTGACCAAAGGCTGTATAAATGGAGGTGAAGGGGCCCAAACTAGAGACTAGGGACCTCTTGTAATTATTGCCCTGATCCCTTCCTCCATAGCTGAACTGTTCTGCCTTGCAACAAAATAATAAGGCCTGCCAAGTCCTGGACCCAGGGCCTTGTAAACTATGATCAAATAAATGTACCATTACACAATCTGAGCCCTACAAAATAGTGATGACATCCCAAACATATCAGTTAGTACAGTCATCCAACAGCAGGGAAAGGAGTCTGTAGAATCAGTCAGGTAGTCTATATACACATGTATATATGTATTTAGATGCACATATATGGACAAATATATACATGATACATGTATATATATATATATATATATATATATATATATATATATATATATATATATATATATATATATATATATATATATATATATATATATATAGAGAGAGAGAGATACATCCACATTCATATCCACGTATAGGCATAAACACACACACACACACACACACATATATATATATATATATATATATATATACATAAATATACAGACATATATGACAGCTACAAAGACATGGGATCAGAGGGTCATGTTGCTGCACACTGGAATTCTAAATCTGGAAACTCACTCACTGGAAGTATTCCTTAAAATGGGGAACAATGACATTAGTGCTGTATCAGAGACTTGGATAAAGGCAGCAGGAAGCACCCCTGCAGTACCAGCTTATAATTAATTCCACAACATTTGGCTGCAGAACATGGAATGAAGCTCCAAAGGTGGTGGTATTTTCATATTCATAAAGGATGCACACACCTCCAGAGTGGTAGACCAACATTATGCATTACAGATCCTGCAGGTGTACCTGACACTGGATAAGACAGTGGTTCAGGTTGTAGCCTGCGATAGGTCCCTACACATGTCCCAAGACTCACACTCCATGTCCATAAACACCCTGGGGAATATTAGTGTCCAACCTAACACTATCATACTGGTTGACTTCAACTACCCCACTGTTAAATTGGAAAGCTACTCATGTACCGATGCACATGTCCATCACATCGACCTGGTCCTTCCTAACATGGACGACTGTTGCTCTACTCCAATAGTCAACACCTCACATGTTATATCTGAGCACAATGTAATCACCTTTGGAAATCCACAGCCATCCTAACCATACTGCACAGGTAACCACCATGAAAAGCCTTTCCAAAGCTAACTATGGCCTCATAAAAGCAGAAGTGGCTAACCTCACATCAGCCATGCAAATGGAGACTAGTTGCATGACAGCTGAATCAAACAACAAAGCACTATGAACACGTACACAAATGCATGGATACCGCCTTACCCAATACAACCAGGACCCTCACCTCCAAAAAAGGAAGCTGATCTAGTGGTCCCCTGCCATAAATAAACTGTACATCAGAAGGAGGAAACCGATATGGAATAAAGTGAAGTCCCAAGACAGGAAATAAACCCTTATCAGCTTCAATGAACAGCTGAGATCCCTCATCAAATACTACAAATTCAGCTGTGAGAACAGAACTGGAGCACATAGTAAAGACAACCACAAGGCCTCATACAGTTATGTAAAGAATCTCCATGGCAATACCTAGAATTGTTCAGAGCTACTAGACAATGGTACCTCTCAGACTGAGCCAACAAATAATGCGAATATACTGGCTGGCATCTTGAGTTCAAAGAGTACCCCTCACCCCCCTAAGGGAACAATCACAATACCAGTACACCACAAGGCACCCAGTATTACTGCATCACAGGTTACAACACCACTGTCCAAGGCCAATAATACAGCCTCTATGGGACTTGAGAATTTCCCAGGCTGTGTACTACATGAACTACAGAGTGACCTGGCACCTTACCTGTGTGCCCTGTTAAAGCACAGCCTTACCTCAGGCTTTGTCCCTACTGAATTGTGCACTGCTACAGTCACCCATCCCAACAATTAGGTGTAACTACAGTCCCTGGGAAATATCGCCCCAACCACCTGACAATTCTGTTATGCGAAACTATGGAATGCATCAGCATGCACCTAACAAACAGGCATATGGGAATCTGCAGAATTGAGATCTCACAAAGTTTACCTTTGTGAAGGGTAGGTCATACCTCCTCATTCAACCTGGTCAACCTCTTGCTGCTGGTCACCTGAGCTGTGGATGAAGGCAAGGTGACACATACTGCCTACATTGATCTGGCCAAAGCCTTCGATAACATTCCCAACTCACTAAGTTCTGCATCGACCCCTATATCACTAGGTGGGAACAGAGGCACAAACACAGGGGTAGATTGGACATACTGCTGACATACATTGGGACAGTTGCAGATATCACTGGGTTTCTTGTAACATCCTGTATGAGGAATATGATGTTGGTAATACCAATAGATGTATTTACTGATTGCATTCCCCAGAGTCCAAACCAATTTACCAAGGACACCAACTGTCTAGTGAACACACAATGCATGACAGGCAGACATGTGGACATCCTGTGGACAGTGTGCCAGTGGATAGGTATGTCAGAGACATATCACTGTGAGTCGTGACATCACACACTAAATGCATATCCACACAAACCTTGTCAATCTATCAATCCACCATGTGTATAACAGCACTGATAACATAGAATCTGTTCACATATCTGGGGATATGTCCCCCATGTTGGTTGGCTGTCCCCACATGTCCTGTCCTGTGATATATTGCCACCCACTGTATGTGAATCTGTAGGCCAACATCTCTGCAATGTCCCTCACACAGGCAAGGAAATGGGGCAAGGCCTACATTAAGGAATGTTGCATATGTTAGAACTAGCACCAGTGTCCAGACCCACAGCACAATACAATGTGGGCACCAACATAGTGGTATGGCCATAGCAATTCCTGACAACTGCACATCTGTACAGAGGACAGACCGAAAGTAGATAACCAACAGGTTATGCATTAGGATGGATGTATTGAAAGATACACATCTGAAACTGAAAGGTATGTCATTACTACATGACAGCAGCCCTCAATCACATGTACAAAGAACATAGTAGTCTACAGTTAATATCAACATATCAGATCAATATCCAATAGGAGATACATATAAACATACAGCTCAAACATTTAGAAAAAGATAGTCAGTACTCAGATGCCAGCTTTGCATGCAGGGGTGTATGGTTTCAGTACTACAATATACTCTTACTACTTGAAAAAGTGCTGTTAAAAGTACTAACATAATGATACCATATGTGTTAAACTATTTCTGTCAACCAGTGCACTGTAGCTGGTCTAACATGCAAGTGTGACTGCATATAAATTTGGATGCTGCCCATGTATGAAACAAATCCAAAGAGAAAAGATTGTGGTACTACCCATGTATATCCAGGTGTCCAATACAGTATACTCCCACCCCTTGCTACTGAAATGACAGCACATAGAAGCATATTATTTACAGGAAATTAAGTACACTTATTAAAGATGTCATTACCCTGCTATTTATCAGACTGGAATGTGATCACTGGTTAACAAGGCTAAGCTATGCTTAGCAGGTGTAACCGTTGCTTAAATGCAAATGCTAAGCAGATTTGTGCACCGGTAAGTGATGTCTAAACGGTGTAAGTGCCTATTCATTTAACTGTACGTTAGCACCACTTACCATCAGGCAAACCAGCTCAAAGCTGCCTTAACCACTCTATATCCAACAGTCCTTGTTCTGCCTAGCAACAAATAAACAACTCTTCCAAGTCTTGAACTCAGGACTTTGCACACCATAGTCTATGCAAGTTAACAGTAAGCCAACTCAGCTGTACTGTTTAAGGATGTTTTCTCATACATACCTTTCTTTACAGCCAGTTTACAATAGGGAAGAGACAAGTGTGCAATTAGGAAGGATTGGTATCTATAAATATATATATATATATATATATATATATATATATATATATAGAGAGAGAGAGAGTGAGATATGTAGGGAGATCCATATATGTGTACAACTATATAGCTATATTACTACTAGAGCACAGCAAACCACAGAACAAAAAACAGAAGAATGTGAGCACTCCAATGGACACCAAAGTTTATTCTAAAACAGTTAAGCGCTTTCCTCTCCACTACAGAGACTTCCTCAGAACACAAAATTAGCCTCACCCAACCAAGTTAAATACCCCCATCAATTGTTTAATTGAACAACAATTAAACATTTTTAAAAAGGAATACCATAAACATTCAACAAACCATAACACACAAAAAAACTCATTTAAAAGTTGTAAAAACATTAAATGCATATAAATTCCACTAAATCAATCCATTAGTAAACTTTAACAAATTTAAAACTCAACATTATTATTAAAATTGTTGTTAAAATATATATATTTATGTAACCTCCTAACCATTAACCTGGAATTTGTTCAAGTTTTAGAACACTGGCAATACTAATAATCTCATTTATGCCTGGATATCAGGAGGCATTCATGAACAATTGCCATCTCAGTTCCATGACATCCAAATGTATATCCAAGATGCCCCCTTTCTCATCTTCCTTTAATTGTTGCGGCACTAAAAATTTAAAGTTATGTATGAGGTTTTCACTTGCACTGGCCACCCTAGCATGTCTGATGTCCCCTAAATGTACACACATTCTAGTCTTTAACTCCCTACTGTTTTTTCCAATATAGAAAATGGGACATTCCTGAGACTTCACCATATAAATCACTCTTTTGCTATTACAATTGTAATGACCCCTGATGGACAACTTCTGTCCGTTTACTTTAATATATTCACCAGGTATTTAACTTGGTTGGGTGAGGCTAATTTTCTGTTCTGAGGAAGTCTCTGTAGTGGAGAAGAAAGCGAATAAATAGCTATATTACCAGTAAATACTGAGGTATATATATATATATATATATATATATATATATATATATATATATATATATATATACATATATATATATATAAAAAATATATATATATATATATATATATATATATATATATATATATATATATATATATATATATATATATATATATATATATATATATATATCTATATATATATATATATATATATATATATATATACACACACACACACACACACCCACACACACACACACACACACACACACACACACACACACACACACACACACACACACACACACACACACGCTCATGCACACACACACACACACACACACACACACACACATATTATATTTTATATATATATATATATATATATATATATATATATATATATATATAGATAGATAGATAAAATATATGTGTTGTTGTTGGGTCTTTCGGCTTTTCCCATTTAGGGGTCGCCACAGCGGAACTCCGGTACACCCATTCACGCATGTCTCCAAACAGAAGACCCTTTAGCTGAGAATCGAACAGTAGAACGTCTTACTGTGAGGCAGCAATGCTACCGCAGCACCACCACCGCAGTATAAACATTATATATAGAAATACATATATATATATATGTATAGGAAGAGAGAGAGAGAGAAATAACAAATGAGACATAAAGTGGAAATGAGAAGAAAGAAAAAAAAGGTAAGTGGAACATGTAAGCAAGTAATTGAATGTAGTACTTGGTCTGTAATAATGGGAAATATGATTTGGAGGAATATATGTCCCAACAAGACATGCTATACAAATGTCCTGCTAAACAGCTGTTATAGCCATAGCATCTGGCCCTCTCTGCAGTCGGAGATGTGACAGACATACCTCTCAACTGTACAGATCCTCACAGAATGTCCACATTTTGCCATCATGTATTTTTGTCTGTTCCTCTTGAGATCTGTACTTTACTGGCAAATAGCTGAGGATTGAAGTCATCAGGTAATGGCAAGCAGTTGAGTTTACGACTCCACATCCTTAAGAATATTGACTGTGATGTTAAATGTATCATTCTACATACTTCCTATGTTTGTAACAGGTATATTTTAAAGTATGTCCCTAAGAGGGAGAGGTTGTGACATGGGATCATAGCTCAGGAGCCTGACTCATCTGGGAAAGGACAGCTCATGTATGACAACTGCAGGGGTTTCTGTCAAACAGTTGTGACTGTACCACTGCTAGGCCAGTTAATGGGATGTTTTCCAAATCCATGATACCTGTGATTATGTGTATGACACATGTTTGCCTTGTAAAGCCAAGACACCTAGATAGGGCATGTGCAGGTATATTTAAAGTCTGTCCCTAATTATCTCCCCATCATTTTAGGCATTGTCCAGATGTGATGCTCTGAGAGGTTGTGATGTGGGATCATAGCTTAGGAGCATGACTCATCTGGGAAAGGACAGCTCATGTATGACAACTGCAGGGGTGTCTGTCAAACAGTTGTGACTGTACCACTGCTAGGCCAGTTAATGGGATGTTTTCCAAATCCATGATACCTGTGATTATGAGTATGACACATGTTTGCCTTGTAAAGCCAAGACACCTATAGCGCGCATGTGTATAGTAAGGTATTGTTACAGATGTGTGTGTTAAACTGCATGTGATATACCGACTTAATAACATTAACTTTACAGTGTTCTGCTGGACAATAGTCACATTTGTGACTGATATCTGTAGTCACATACACATATACCTGTGTTATGTTAGCCAAACCATTGGCAGGTCTGTGAGCAATGGCAATGTAGCATAACAGCCTACTTATGACTGTTGGTCATCTTCCAGGTTATCACAGTGATGTCAAACCCTACTGTGCAATCAACATACTAATGTATGGTGCAGCTATATTAATACAGTGTCAATACTGATGTCCCTTTTGGCACCCATTTGTGTGCCATTGTCCAGACATACTGCTGTAATAAGTTGAGAAGTATGATTGAGCAGCAAGAATGTAAACACAGTGTGCCATACTTACATTCAACAGAAATGTATACCAGGTATCCCCAGAGCACATGTATGTATGCATATGTTCAGCTGGAAGGCTCAAAACTAATTATATGGGTTTCAAGCAGTCAGGTAAATAGGTTGTGCATGTTGCACATGTGTGTCATATCAGTGTCAGTGCATACAGCAGACATATATTTGTACAGCTACTGGTGGTTGCATTGCCCTGCCACTGATGGGGGTACTGTAGTAGGCATGATTATCAGGTATTACTCAGAGAAGTGTCCACCTGTGTTATGACCCTCTGTCCATGCCTACCATTACCAGCTATATCAACACCTATATACAGTGGATATCACAAGTGCACACACCCCTGTTGGAATGCCAGGTTTCTGTGCTGTATGACAATTAGACCACAGAAGATCATTTCATAATGTTTCTCATCTTGAATGTGACCCTAACCTGTCCAATTCCATTGCAATACAATCAAAGGTGTTTCTAGGAAGGTGAGCAACTATTGCCAAGTGAAGATGTGCCATGACGTTAGAGTCCAGACCAAGACTGATGAATGCTGTAACAATCTAAAGAGGTACAAACACAAGTTTAAGGGTGTGCACACTCATTCAACTGGCTTATTGTACTGAGTATTATTTCCATATGTTTTCACAGACCAGATTGTTATGTTTTCAATTGAATTGTACAGGATATAGGTCACACTACAGGTGGGAATTATTATGAAATTAGTTATTGTAGTGTCATGTTCCAATTGCACAAATATCAGGCAGTGTATCAGCAGTGTGTACCCATTATATCCACTGTAGCTATATGGACACAGCAGCACCTGTCCTGTATATCCAGCCTCCACCAAGGTACAGTAATCCCCTTTGGTGGACAGCAGCAATACACAAACCACATAACAGGTTGCTACATTGGCTGTACAGGGACACATAGGTGCAAGCATCAACTTTGAAGTAAGTCCACCTCTATCTGAGAAGCAGGTAAGTTTACAGGTGATGTCCTGTATGGCTGGCTATGACTATGAGTTGGACATATCCACACCAACAAGGACAATTGCATCTGTGTCTCCACATATGTTGTACGTCTCAGATGAAACAACACAATTCACCCTGTACTGGGGGTAAAGAACACCACATACACACATGCCATGGATATGGGCAACCTGCATCACACAGGTTAGGTGGGAACATTGACACCCTGCCCACCCCAGTTGTACATGGAGATATGCACATCAACCACACTCATCCCCACAGCAATGGTGAGCATGTACATATTGTCTACTGATGGCAAAAACAGCATATCTCCATGGGGCATAATAACATCAGTGTCTGCCTCCTACATGAATTCAGGCATGTGTTCAGAGCTCCATCACACACCACAGTCAAACACAGACCTGCCACCGTGCACACACCATCCACATGAAAGTTGACCACTGTCAATCCTCTACACAGAAATAAATGGAGAATTGATGATTATGCAATCAAGTGTCCAACATTGGGGGGAATAAGATAGCTCAGGGACAGGTGTGTAATGCAAGCTGCTATAGCTATGATAGCTTGGAGGTTTCTGGTGTAGTCTGATTATTTGCAAATAATATCCACTGTTGATGTGCATTTTGACAACTGTTTGAGGTCCTGCGACCTTTTCCTGTTTATGTCTTCCAGGTAAGATGCAGAGTGCTCACCTACCAGCATTCTCTGTTGGGAAACAGACATCATCACCCAATATGTGATTGGATATTATGCCCTGTCATGTGGACAGAGAGCAGAAGATGTGTGGGAGAGGACTGGCCTGTGGAATAGTGTGGTCCACATGGTAAATGATGCAGACCTGCACAGCAGAACTTATATGCATGTGCAGCATCAGGCCACTGACCTCAAATGCCATGCCCATCAATGGGCTGCTGCTGTAGCAAGGGACCGGCTAGACACAGGTGGGGGCCCAGCCATCCAATCCCCACTTACACCCACTAAAGTGCTCCTCACCACACTTGGGCCACATGCCAAACGCATAAGCCATGATGCTGAGGGAAGCATGGTGGATGCGGGTTGCACACACACACACACACACACACACACACACACACACACACACACACACACACACACACACACACACACACACACACACACACACACACACACACACACACACACACACACACACTGGATGAGGAGCGTGCAGGTAAGGGCCCTTTGGGGATTAGTACACTAATGTATCAGACATGCATGTATCTGTATTGTATCTACATGCATGTGTCAGGTCCGATTGCAGTTGTGGATGGGGTTTTCTAATGCACAGAGGTGCACATTTATGGTGAGGACAGGACATTGTGTATTATTGTGGTTAGTACTGTAGATGTGCAGACATGCTGCACCCATCCTATACCAAGGCCACATGTGTGTCTGCTGACAATAACTTCCTCTCACAACTACCTAGGACCTTCTGGCCTGCATATGGGACAGCAGCAAGAAGCTGGTTGGTGTTACATTGTTCTGTTGGTGCCTGGCAACATCACAGGCATGTGAAGCACATGCAATTTACCATGTACACAACCATCAGTAATAGCTATATTGCTTTATGTAATAGATATATCGCTTGTTGTGCATATTCACTTGTGCTGGGGTTAACTGTATTGCATCACAGTGGTCACCACTGGGGCCTATCTGACATGAATTCAACATTCCTGTAGCATACCTCACAACTTGTCAGTGCCAAGATGTCTGGACAAAGGCCAGCAAATTGTGCTGGACAAACATCCTGAGGTAAGGTTACGTGTGACACATTACTGGTATATAGTGGATATAAATCGTGTACACACCCCTCTTAAGATGCAAGATGATCCTGTTACATATTAATTAGGACCACAATATGACAGCCCACACCTCTTCCAGCCTTTAATGTGATCCATAACAGGTACAGTTTACAATGGTTTAACTTGCTGCATGTGAGGCAGATGCTGTCACCACACTATATAAAATGATGGCAGTGGGAGGTGATCACCAGCCATGCATGGTATAAGCCACACGTGATATGCTCCTCACACACAAACAGGTGCCAGCATTAAGATTATAATTCCTGCCTATATAGGTATTTCTACAACAGTGCTACACAGTTACCAAACATGCCGCAGAGCTTCTACATACCCACCTGTTCCACAAGTACTTCTAAGGTGGATGGCATCAACAGGTCTACTAAATTGGAGTGAAGGGAAGTGCAAAGGGTAGTATACAGGTCAAAAATGGTATGAGCTGGATTGTACATGATTCACATACACCTGCCAGTACTGGGGTTAGAACTCCTGCCTATTTAGGTATGTCTGCTATAGTGTCACCCAGTTACTGCATGCACTACAGAGCGTACTGAACTTTCACATGGCCAAAGCTGCTGATAACTGCACAGCTGTGGTAAAGTATTAGAGTTGGCAGACAGTCTGCTTTCTGTTCCACTAATACATCATGGTAGTTCTTTCTGTCTTGCACTTCAACTAGCATTTTGGCTAGGCACTTGGCCAGGTTATTGTATCATGAAGTGTGGCACACCTGTGAGCCATCAGCAATACTCATTCATCACAGATGTCACCCCAGTACTTACTAGTTATGTCTACCCCTCCTGGAATGCTTGAAGGGTGGTTATCTGTGCTTTCACCCATTGATCTGGTGCACATGTCCATTCTGGGGCACTGTTGCAACTGCTGCATGTACACAGACAACCCTCCCCTCTAAAGTCCAAACACTCAGACCTGTGAGAGTTACCCATATATCACCCAATGTGGACATATGCACTCTCCAGCAAAGAATGGACTAGCAGGTCAAGAGGATAAGATCAACACCTGCACCACACCATGTGGAACATGTAGCTCACCCTGACACCCATTTTGACAGCCATGACATATAGTGAAAAGCCACACACCCACCTTCCCAGAGAAACTCAATGGATGTCCAAACAGCACAGACCAGCAAGGCAGACATCCTCGCAGACACCGCAACATGACACATGCCAAGGGACACATATTTAACCTACACAGTGTGCCCCCAACCTAAGCCCTAAATCTAGTCCCCTTGCACAATACAGTGATCATGGGTAGCTCAATACTGAGGCACACACATCCCACTCACTAGGTTGAATATGGAATAGGTAACAGCCAAATATCAATCACATGCCAGCATCTAACACATGACACAGCCAGTCATGTCACTCCACAACAATGAGTATCACTCCATATACATATGAGTGTGAATGAATTGGGACACACCTCTCTGGACTACATGACAGGAGACATGGTTGAACTCTCTGATTATGTGGTTCAGGCAGGTATGACAGTAGCCCTGGGCAGTGTACCACTGTAACCCAGAATGATGTTGTGGTATTATCAACAGATGGTTGACTAGAACATTGGCTTAGGTGTTATGTGTCATTCTCAGGGGATCCAAGACCTCTCTGCTTGGGATATCCTGATTGCCAGAACCCAATGACTTGCCATGGATGTGCATCTGTCACCGCTGGGTTGCCAGGTACTGGCTACTTGTCTTGCCACCCCTATGGTGCCTTATTAGGCAATGTTCCTAATGTTATTGCCACCATAACAGCTACACAAGTATGCAATGAGGGTCATGCTGCTCAGCAGTAGACATCTAACTGTCAGGATGCAGTCACTCATAGCAGTTGTTGGAGTGGAGGACGCATGTCTGCTGTAATGGAGAGGTGGTTCACAGCAGCAGAAAACAGACCTGCAGTATCAGGCTGTAACACATTCCACAGCTGTCAGCCCCACAAACATGGACCACACTATACCTCCACAGGTGGTGTTGTCTCCATATTCATTATGGATAGGAGCACCTCCAGACTAGCATCCAATCATAATGCATTTGAGATACTTCCAGTACAACTGCCTTGGAGTAATAGTGCTATCCAGACCATGGTCTGCCATGGGTCCACATCTATGTCCCTTGACTGTCAATGCAAATTCCTCAACACCCTGCCATCTCTGATGGTCCAATGCAACACTGACATACTACAAGTCTTCAACTAACCCTCCATCACCTGGGGAATGTAGCCATTCACCAGTACAGTGGCCCAACACTTCTGGGATTCATCATTTCCATTGCCCTAGACCAGCTCATACTGACCCCTGGTAGAGGATGCAACAATCTTGAACTGTGTTGACCACTTAAATATGGGACCGTTACACATTCCCAGGTGTCAGTCCCTGCATGGTGAGATTCACACAGGCTGTAATCAACATGGAACTCAACATGTCAGCAACACCCCAGACAACGATAACCACCTGGCAAAAACACTCCAAAGCTGACTGCAGCCATGAAAACAGGGGTGGATGTCTTCACTGCACCCATGGCAATGGGATGCAGATGCATGACTGTGGAATCATACACATAGGCATTGACAAACAGGTACATGAATGCATGTGAACGCACAAGACTTTATCAACCGACCCAATGAAGTAACGGAAACAAACAAAGAACATGGGTGCCAGAATTTAAACGACTGGTTGCAGTTCAAACTATCTTTCCAAAAAAGAAATCCACAACAAATACAAGGTACTAAATCGGACACTTATAGAGTAAGCCTTAATAAATTGCAGGAATGTTTAACCAGATATAAAACTTTGAACATAGAAACTGCATATTTGGGTGAATGTTTGAAACATAGCACAGTACCAAAGGCTTACGAGTTTATAAATATCCGAACAATGTATCGGAAGGGACTGAACTGCATAAGGAACTTATTACCATTTTTGACAAATGTGGTCTGGAAATTTTAAAAGCATTGATTCGTAATCATGAACGAGAAATGGCGATTTTAAATGAACAAATAGATGGATTGGATTCATGTATCAAAAATGATTTGTTATTTAGTATACAGACTGAGCAAGACAATTATTATGGTATCAGAAATGTGATAAATAAGAAATGTGATGATATTATGAAGAGAAAATGTAATAAACTTGATTGTGATTTAAAGGAATATAGTGAGGGCAAAGAATACCCTATGCATAGGGCCCAAAACAACAGTTTATTTAATAGTAGAACATATTCAGAGGTAGTACAGGACAATAGACAGTTAGAACATATTGAGAATGAAATTGGATCACAAAACAGGTCAGGTAATAGTGGAAAGAATTACAATGATGGAAATATTTCCCCACGCAGATCTGAAAGATTGATGCAAAAATATAACAATAACCATTTTCACCAAGCCCCCCTCCAGCAGAGGGGAAGGGGCAACAGAGGGACATACAGATAAGGGGGGAACTTACCAATAGTACTGATATCCAAAATGTTATACATGTTTCTAGTTGGCAGGGATTTCACATATTTAACTACAGCTCCTTGGAGGTTACAAAGGAATTCTTTCATTTATTTATGAAAGGTTTCAAATATATACCTATGAAAAAAGGTAACCTAACACGGACGATATTAGATATCAAGATGTTTATTAGAAAAATAAATTTGGAGCAATTTTTTCATAGCACACCACTCGTTACATTAAATAGTATGATTCCTAAGAAAAGCAGTACTTTTAATCCACCACTTCATCCACAACTAAAAAATTTGGAACACGTATTAGAGAACGAACTTAGGAATGTATTTAAAAATCAAGAACATAGCTAAATCAAAAACAACCTAACCAAGGAAGAAAATATTTTATTGAAACAACTGTGTACCAATCCAGATATACGGGTTATGGAACCTGATAAAGGAGGGGGAATTGTATTAATGGATAAAATTATATATGAAGGAAAGATGCTCTCTCTCTCCTGCAGGATGTGGATAGATATAGTGAGGTATCAATTAATGAAATAAACATCGCCTATCATAAAATTGATTTAGCATTGAAAGACTTGTTTGATCAGGGGGTCATTGATTTTCAAAAATATTCTTATTTGGAAAACAATTCACCTAGAATACTGTCCATATTTGGTATTCCTAAGGTGCATAAGGATGTGGGGGACCCCCTTTTCAGACCAGTAGTGGCATCAGAAGGTTCTAAAATAGCTCCACTGGCCAAATTTCTGGATTGCAAACTTAAGGATATATGGGGGGGATGCCCCGCATATCCTTAAAGATTCCTGGGATTTTTTGGCCAGAATTAGAGCAGAATATTGTGTTGAGGGACTAACATTTTTATGTATTGATATTGTTGATTTGTTTTCTGTCATTCCACATGACTTGGGATTGTCATGGTTAGAAGAAGCATTGTGAATGAGGCAAAATATCTCAGAAAATGACATTTTTCTTTGTCTGGAATTAGCAAAATTGGTCCTTAGAAACAATTTCCTGTTTTTTGAAGGGGAATTTTACCGGCAAGAAAAGGGAGTTGCCATGGGGGCTAGTTGTGCCCCCCACCTATGCAGATATTATTTTATCTATATGGGAATCTAAATTTATTCATACTTGTCCTTTCTCACAATACTGGAAACTCTACACTAGATACTTTGATGATATCTGTATTTTTTGGATAGGAGACCGGGTTTTGTTGGAAAAAATTATGAATTATCTTTCTGGAACTATTGCTTTTTTACAGTTTACACATCAGGTAACATTAAAAAAATATAATTATTTAGATGTGACTATATTCAATACTGGTAAAGGATTCAAATCAGTGGTTTACAGAAAACCTACATTTTCAAACATATATATTAGTTACAATAGTGCACACCCCTACTATCAGAAAAATAGTATTATCAAGGGACTATATGTTAGAGTTAGCCATATGACATCTTTGGATTCTGATTTTCAGAATGAATGTAAGGTATTAAGGAAAATGTTCATAGATAGAGGCTATCCTACAGTTCCGATCAATAATATACAGTCAGAAGTGGAACAAGGGAGAGACGACAAATACAAAACCATGTTAGGTTCAGGCCCACTGACTCATATACAAGGTATAGTACAAAAAATAAATCAGGAAGACTTCAGCAGAGCTTTTGTGACCAATTTCAGTGGAACAGCATATTTGGTCAGATCTACTCTTGAAAGAGAGTGGAGAAAGTTTACTGACTTCACAGATCTAGAGGTATTTAAGAACAAACCTTTAAAGGTTGTTTTCAAAAAAGGACAGAATATTAAAAATGTACTGGAACAGGCAGCCAATATACAGATATTCACTGAAAAAAGGAGGGGGACATACAAATGTGGTACCTGTAATCAATGTAAATATATATTACAAGGGGAAGAGGTATGTGTACAGGCAAGAAATAAAACCATATATAACAAAAATTACTCAAATTGTAACTCAAAGGGACTAGTTTATTTAGTTATATGTGGTTCCTGTGATGCCTTTTATGTAGGTAAAACTGAAAGACAACTGAAACGCAGAATTTACGAACATCTAAATGATGTGAGAAAAAAGAACAGTACAAATGCATTGTTTAAACATACATTAGAGTGCAGTAATGCACAATTCCTTTTCTTTGTAATAGAGATGGTCCCACAGGTAGCAAGAGGGGGTCCCTGGGAAACCAAATTGGAATTCAGAGAAACATTATGGCAGATAATTCTGGAAGCTAATAAAGCCCCAGGATGTAATGATTCCATTTCAATTCTACCCCTGTTAAAGCTCAGATCTGCTAAATTATAGAGGAGACCTCTTAGGAATTAGTTGTATACACATATCACATTCCTTCAAAACATATTATCCTTTACAATTGCTGTATAGGTATTTATCATCAAGTTATTTGTTTATTATATTTATCTATCTATATGTATACATCTGATACTGTTTGAACATTATATGTGCATGAAATTTATTAATGGTGTGAGTTTTATAATAATATATATTTTATTTACTTATGTTTAAGAATTTTATTAAATAGCAAAATGCCCACGGTAGTGGTGCTGCGGTAGCATTGTCGCCTCACAGCAAGATGTTGTCTCGTTCGATTCTCAGCTAGAACATCTTCTGTGTGGAGGCATACGTGAATGGGCATGCCTTTGTTGAAGGTTGTGCATCAGGGCTGGTAACTCGGCATGTAAAAATCCACTACCAAACATTTAGCGGACCGGAGTTCCGCTGTGGCGACCCCTAACCGGGATAAGCCGAAAGACACAACAACAACTAATAAGGGGAAGGGTATATAATAATGTATTCATAAGTATCTATTATCATGTCTGAAGAAGTCCGGGAGGTTCTTGGATGAAAACGCTTTGTGGAATATTCAGCGTTAATTCTTGTAAATAAAATCTTCTGCGTACAGCACTTCCTTGTCTGGTTTTCGATTATTGGGTGTACATGAATGCATGGTACTAGCCAGAGCCAACAGAACCCAGACACTGTCTTCCAAACACAATGTGGTGGTTCCCTGCCATCACTGAAGTGTACATCAGAAGGAGGACACTGTTGCAGGGAAATGTGGTGTCCCATGACTGTTGAACTCCCTTATTAGCCTCAAACACAACCTTGGATCCCTCATGGAGTCCCTGACAGGCATCTATGGCAGCAGAGATGCAGCAGACACTGAAGATAGTCACAACAACCTTGATAGTTACATCAACAACCTCCACAACATTAAACACAAGTGCTACAAGATACTGCACAAAGCTAATATCTATCCTGAGACAACAGATGTTGGCCACAGTCTTGACAACACATTCAGTGCCAACTTTACCCCTCTCTTCCCCCCACAAGTGAAGTGTGAGTGAATGTGTTCTCACATGCTGTATCCCATTTCTGTTATAGGTGTCTGTGTGTCACCAGTATGTGGCCCGGCAGCAAGACCACTAGTTATGGCAGTGTGGTGACACATCCACCATGTCATAGGCAGGGTATAGTATGTGCACGGTAATTCCTGGTCTGTAACACAGTGATTGCATATGCCTCACAGTTTATAGGGCTGAGGGTTGTACATAGGTACATGTTGATGTACAACATCTGTTGTAGAATGGAGAATGGTACATGTTCTGGTTTAGACACACCTCTGATTGCTAATGACCACAGACACACACACACACACACACACACACACACACACACACACACACACACACACACACACACACACACACTTGCCAGTACTGAGATCCATAGGTTCATTGCTTCATAGGTGTGTAGTAGGTGAATGGGCCTGAAGGCTCTACAAGGCTAGCCCAAGGGAATACCTTGGCATCAGGCCACATGACAATAGTCCCCAGTGTGGCTCAGGAGTATAGTCACAGGAGTGGTCCCCAGGGGTGGGTATTGTATTCCCCATCCATTCATCCAGGTTTCTATTGTGGGTGCCCAGTGATGTGCACTGCTTCCCATGTTTGTGATCTATATTCCATAACATGGACAGTGTTTGGGTTGTGCACATGTCCCACATGCATGTTCTTTGACATGTAAAAGTGTGCTTGAGGTCTCTGGGGCATATTGTGTGGACAGATTTGTATCTTCTGATGAACATTCCTGACCTCATTTGGTGAGACCTGGCTATGTAACTGAGGTAGTGATTTTATCTACATTGACAGTATGATACGGATATTCAGTGGAGTTAGTGGCGTCTATCCATACAGAGCATGTGTATAAGGCATGGTATTCCCTTTCTGGGGTACATTTGCAGAGTCTAGAGTTGTTGCAGGTGTCCAGTGGGGAACATGGCAAAAGGCCACTGTACACATTGATTGGGCTACTGAGGGGATGGAACAGGGTGACATGTCCTTTTACTTGTTGGATAACACACAGTCAGGAGATGTAACACATCACAGTTTTTCCTGATGTCAGTGGCACCGTTGTGGTCAACAGCATTTAGTTCACTGCAGTCACACCATGGGTACTATCTGTGAGGCAATATGCAGGGGAACTACCAATATAGTGGTTGTTGCCTAGCCAAGTGTGTTTGTGTATGATGAGTGGGTGGAGAGTGGTCTCTGAGTAATAGAAGGGTTACCTATATTGCTCACTAATCAATACTGACACATTTAGGGCTATGGATTGTCTACACCAACCTCTCCAGTGTTTGACAACTGTTGGCCTTGTAATGTGGACATTGTGACATATACTAGGTCCTCAACATAATAATTTAGCAAAACCCACACCCCATGGATCCTGTTCTTAAACAATCACACCAACCCCCACACAGGATACTGATGACACACACACACACACACACACACACACACTTGCCAGGACTGAGTTTCAAACCCCTACCTAGCTATGTATTGTTATTACAGTACACTGCATTTTTCACACACACCACAGGGGTTACAGGATGGATCTTGTCCCAAGGGATTTTTAAGATGTGGAACATCACCAGCCCTTGTAAATACTGGCACTGGGTGATGTAGTGGGTAAGAGATTCCATAAAATATTTTACCCTACACACACATTTACATTTGCTATGGGTGAGGTTCAAATTTCTATCTATCTTTTTGGATCATTACGTTACACATTTACCATGTGCACCACTGACCTTACATGGTTTAGGGTTGCCAACAGGTACTTCTAAGGAGGATGATAGCTGCAGGGCTGTTAAAGTCAGACACTGAGATGTGTACTGGGTGTAAATGGGGCCAAAATCTTTGAGGTATGGACATACATATGTACACACACAAACACTTGCCAGTGATGAGATTCAAACCCATATCTATGCAGTTATTGCTACTACAGTGTACCACATTCATCACATGCACCACAGATGTTATAGGATGGATGCTCTCCCAAGATACTTCTAAGGTGAGGAACATCACCAGCCCTTGTAAATACTGGCATTGGGTGATGCAGTGGGTGACAGATTCCATAAAATACTTTACCCTACACACACATTTACATTTGCCAGGGATGAGGTTCAAACCTCTATCTATCTTTTTGGATCATTATGGCTACACATTTACCACATGTACCACTTACCTTACATGGTTTATGGTTGCCAACAGGTACTTCTAAGGTGGATGATATCTGCAGGACTGCTAATGTCAGGCACTGAGATGTGTACTGGGTGTAAATGGGGCCAAAATCTTTGGGGTACAAACATACATATGTACACACAAACACCTGCCAGGGATGAGATTCAAACCCACACCTATGTAGTTATTGCTACTACATTGTTCCGCATTTATCACATGTGCCATGGAGCTTACATGGTGGAGAGCTGTGCAAAGGTATCTTTGAAGGTGAGTGACATCGGTAAAGGGGTAAGGGAAGTGTTGTAAGTGTGAATGACCACATAATCATGTCTCTACAAGGATACACACACTCTCTCACACAAACACTCACATTTACACAGTTGCCAGGATCAGGATTGGAACACCTACCTATCTAGTTTGCTGCACTATACTATTACACAGTTATCACAAGCACCATGGAGCTTATATGTTAGATAGCTGTCCAAAGGTATCTTTGAAGGTGAGTGACATCAGTTGCAGTGCTGAAGGAGGGGTATGGGAGATTTAATGGGTGTGAATGGCCTGAACTGCATTCATCTAGAAAAACACATGCACACACTCACACACTTTACATTTGACAGGACTGAGATTACAACTGCTACATGGATGCCTATTTGTAATGTAGTGTTACACAGTTATCATAAGCACCACTGACACTATAGGGCTGAAGGCTAGCCAAAGGTATTTCTAAAGTGATTGACATCACCACATCATGTGATATAGGCCAATAGGATTTGTAGTGGTAGGGACAGGCCTCATAATGGGATTATCTCTGTTGCTGTCTGTCTTTCTCTTCCCCACATGTCTGAATGTGTATGTTTGACATATTATATATATCATGTTGGCCACCTTAGATGTGTGTGTATTCCTATCCAATGTGTGTATGTGAAGTATCAATGGTGTACAATTTGGTGTGTGTGCACAGACAGCTGGAAATAACTGATAATTGTAGTCCACTGTGTTGTGAGACATGGGCTTAATTTCTCACTGTGCTGTGAGACATGGGATTAATTTCTCTAAGTGTACGACCATGCCCAGTATAGCCTTCTGTATTGAGTGTGTGCATCCATTCCAGGGAGGGTTGGACTCCAGTTCAGGGTTTTGTGTGCTACAGCTACACCTAACAAACTGTTTCTGCAGGATATTTGTAGATAGGTTGCCAATATGGAGGTGCAATGGGCTGAACATACAGGGGATACTGTAACTATTGCTGTCTGTGCTGGTTGTGTGACATGTTTGGCATAGATATTCTGACATATGTACTGTTTTACACTGTGATGTGTCATGTCATCAGATACTGACAGTTATCATTCTTTGCTCACAGTTATTTACCGGGAAATATGAGATGAATGAAGCTGACACCAATATTCGGAGGCATACAGACTACGCATTCTGGCACACACCTGCCATTGTGGAGGGGTAGCTATAAATAATAGACTGCTGGTTCTGTGTAAATGATGCAGTACCTTGTTAGTATGCTGGGTGGGGTTCCCCTCCTTGTGGTTTTTGCAACTTCAAGGAATGGCCATATTCTCATGGGGCCATACCTCTCAGCTGTACAGATACACCCAGGTTATCCAGAGGCAGGACTCATATATCTGGTCAGTTTACCTTCACACTGTAGTTTACAAGTGGTTTTGTGGCTATTCGTTCATGGATTTGCAGTCGGGAGTAGTATGGGCAGACATTAGAGTTTAACTTCACACACTCCATGACATCCATGCTTCTACACCCCTCTCTGTTATTCTCTCCTCCACCTAACATTATGTAAGCAATATCTCAGGGGTATCCCTATAGTTGAGCCTTTATCCCAGTAGTATTTATGGACTGATCCACAGTCCTTGCAATAGAACATGGGGAGGCATGCTACTGGCATTTCTCAACATGGCCTTGCATTTGTTTTCTGTTTACTGTTAGGTTGTTAGTTTGGACCCCCTGAAATTCCATACATTGGCACTATGGGTGAGACATGGACCTTTGCCAGAGGACTGTAGGCCATTTGAGAGTGCTGCAGGCCATCTGTTACTGTATTTCTACATGGGATTGTGTGTGTGGGGGGGTACACACCTGCAGACTTTCACATTTGAAATGACTGTACTGGTATTCCGGTTACTCTGTTGGCTTCCATTTCATATTGTATTGTGACCTATCATGCAGACAGGAAGCATATCACTATAGTACACATTATCTTAATAGCATATATTTCAGTTTCAGACTTCTTACCTTTCAGAACTGGAATGCAACTGCCAGGCCTGTTGTAGTATGTCTGTGTAGGGCTGGTGGGGGGGGGGGGGTGTTCACATTTGCCATCATTTGGGGGCCTTAGCCCAGCCTTGCTTTATGGTCATCTACACCTGTCCTGCTGGGTGAGACTGGTGGTGGATATGTGACCCTCATTGACATCCATGTGTGTGACCTATTGACACCCACAGTTCTTTGGGCCATCACATGTACTGCAGTGGTGGATGTTACCTTGGGTAGTGCTGCCTAGTATGTTGACATCAGTATTTGTTATGAATTTCCTGCTGTCTTATATAGCTGTCTGCTGCTATCCCATTCACCCACCCAATTCCCTTGCATACTTGCATCCATATCATACATACATGTATGAGAACATACTACTCCATTCAGTAGTTGATAGGAAGAGTGACTTACCTTGTTGCTGGGCCAGTCTTGAGGACAGTGCTGTAGGGCTGACTATGTTGGATGTATATAGTACATGGTAAAGCTCAGGTAGTGTCATGTTTGGCATCCCTTTTACTGTCTGTGTGAGACAGAGAGAGCAATCAGTCCCTGGGTCAATACAGTGTCAGTATGTGAGCTATGCATTGCCTCTTTGTCAAGGCCTGGGCATACTGTGCAAGCCTCCTTCTGCCTATAGAGGCAGGCTCAGGATGTTCCTCCACCAAGTCCCTCTGTGCCTGTGCTGGCCTTGGCAATTGTGGGGGGCTGTGTGGCCCTGCCCTGTGGTGTTCCTGCTGCAGCTGTTTCTGCAGAATCATATTGTGTAGCATGACACATACTATGAACATTTTGTGTACATGTAGCTGGAGAGTACTGCAAGGCTCCACCAGATATGTCAAGGCAGCAGAACCATGACTTGGGCATCCCAAACACATGCTCTACAAAGACCCTGGTTTGTGCATGTGTCTCATTATGGTGTGCTTGTTCGGATGTCTGTGCATTTCTGATGGGTACAAAGGAAGCACTCCACGGCTGGCACAACACAAACAATTTATTGATTTTACAAGTGAACTGGTTAGCGCTTTCACGTTCCAACAGAACGTTTCTTCAGACCTCAAAACGCACACTCCCATACTGCATTTTTATACAATGTTAGATGCTCATTATCCTATTTAGCGTAATATATTTTTAAAAAGTTATTAAAAATTTATAATATATGGTTCTATTATACATGTTTTTAAATACTACTGCATTTTAAATGACATATGCTTTTAAATACTATTTGCACTTTAAATGATATAATCATTACGCTAAATAGGATAATGAGCATCTAACATTGTATAAAAATGCAGTATGGGAGTGTGCTTTTTGAGGTCTGAAGAAATGTTCTGTTGCGTGCAACCAGTTCACTGTAAAATCAATAAATTGTTTGTGTGCCAGCCGTGCTTCCTTTGTACTTTCTACAATTGTCTGCAAATTTTCTTGGGAAGCACTTTGCCTGAAACCACTCGTTTTTCTTTTGGCATTTCTGATGGGTGTCATCAGCCACGGCTCCAGTGCATAGCCAGCATCCCCCACTAGATGGCCATATGGGATGTCCCCCCTGGCAAATGCCTGATAAAGCTGTGAACAATGCCAGATGTGGGAGTCGTGATAGTTTCCAGGGCTGCCAGCACACACATTCATGATAATGTCCTGGGCATTGCACACAACCTGTCAGTTGATGGAGGGGAAGCCCTTGCGGTTTATGTAGACCTTTCCCCGCTCACTGGGAGGTGCTTTGATGTGGATGTGCATTGCAGTCTGTAGCACCAACTACTTCAGGGTATTCTGCTATATGGTGGAAGAGACTCACACATGTGGTCAGTGCCTCACGGGTAGTGGGGAAATATATGTGCTCATTGGCATGTTGTGTCATGGAATCTAAGAACTGGTGGAGTACCCTGGATGCTGATGCCTCTGAGAACCCCATGATATCTCCAGTTGGTCTTTGGAAGTTATCTGTGGCTAGTATTCTTAAGCCTAGACATACCATGGTATCCACTGGGATGGGTTCCCCTCTGTTAGTTCTGTGTTTAAGATCTGGCCGGCATAGCTCAAAGATTTGCTGTAGAATGTCCCTGTCCACCCTATAGTGCTCTACTATCTCCAGCTCATGTAGGCCTTGGTAGGTTACCCTGGGTCTGTACACTCTTCTCCTCCTTTTCACTGTTGGTCGGTTGTCAGCATTCTCCTCCTCACCACTCTCAGTCTCTAGTACATATTGATGGAGTAAAGCAGCAACAGCCTCTAACATATTTAGTTAGATTTGCCAGTTAAAAATCCCCACATCTGTGTACACCAGTGGTGTAGAGTTTGTTGGAAAAAAACAGTCTGTAGGGTGTTTGCATAGTTTATATTAGTGTGCTGAGCTGCTGCCTGTGTAATTGACTGATTCTA
Source organism: Protopterus annectens (assembly GCF_019279795.1). Lineage (NCBI taxonomy): Eukaryota > Metazoa > Chordata > Ceratodontiformes > Protopteridae > Protopterus > Protopterus annectens. Next base: position 1,203,291,133 of record NC_056731.1, read on the forward strand.
ATATATTCCACCTGCCAGTTATGCTAGTTCTCCTTGATTGCCTTCCTACTGCTGTTTCTCCTTCCCACTTCCTCCCTATTTAAATCCTGAGGCACACTGCACATACCCGGTGCTAAAATGTAAACAGTTCAGCTATTCCATCTGTTTTTTTTTTTGGCCTGCTGCATGCCGCACACACCCGTTTAGCTAATGTAATGCTTAGCTAGGGGCAAACACAGGCCACAGAGCTCCAGTGAGCTTACAGCAAGCATGACACACACCCTTATGAAGTCATTCAGCTCTTATACTTGCTCTGTTGTATTGCTGCACCTACACAGTTAGGTACAAGCTGACACTTTGAGGAAATCTTTGATTCAGTATAACCCCCTTGACAACCAGTGCTCCCTGGTATTGTTTACATTCTGCATGCCGTTGACTATAATGTCAAAATGCAGAATTATCTTAAAATTGACTTTTCTCATTTTTTTTTTTTTTATTTTTGACATGATCCTGTTTGCACTCCACTGCCCTAAGCTTAAACGGCCATGACTGGCCAAAAAAAAGTCTAATTTAAAAAAAAAATAAACATTTATTAATGACAATGGCCTTATATTTGGCCATTGACGTGTGTTTGGCTGTAATACATGCTTTCCATGAGCTGTCCTGCCTCCATTTGCTCAGATGCAGAAATGTATTCAGTTACTAACTGAACACATTTCTGCTCTGACACTGTTCCTGCACGGAGACCGGCCAGCTTCGTTGTTTGCAAAATCACCTCATTTGCGTGGTTTTTACCAGCAAATGAGGTGATTTGCATCCCACATGGATTTTTATGCAGGAACAGTGTAGGGCCACTCATGCATGTGAAAATGTCACTTTTCTGGATTGCTCGGTGGCCATTTTCCATGCAGGAGCTCCTACACTGTTCTTGCATGGAAAATGACCATTCCTGAATCCCAGGGATTATATATGCAAGTCTGCATACATATGTCTGCAAAATTTTAGATATGCATCTACATGAGTACACTTACAACCATTTAGTCATGTATATAAATGTATGTATTTATATACAGACAACAAAAATTGCTTTGCCACATAATTTCGTTTATAATATTGTAGTACCTTAGTTAGTAGTTAAAGTAGGATTTTGTTTGGGTAGGCCATAACATATTTATTAGTATAATAATTGAATAAGACAGCAATTTTTTACACAGTATTTACTGCACATACAAGATGGCTGAAGTCTCAGTCAGGCACCACATCTTAGTCAGAGTGGAGGTTGTAGGATGGGAGTGGTGGTTGCAATATCAAGTAAATGGCCAGTAAACAGAGAGAAATGACCAGTTGCATTTGTTCTGTATACATTTTTAAACCACCTCATTATATGCTTATAGTTATTACACAGAATCCATCAAAGCACAGATTATTTTCCTGAAGTATACATACTGCATAAGCATAACAAGGTATTTAATACTTGTATTAAAATAAAGAATGGCACATTATGAGAATTCAGGTATTAAATATTTAAACAAATGCATACTAAGCAAGTGCAGCACTGAATGAAATGCCTTGCATAGTAGTAGTACTTATTTGTATTAGTAATGTTGAAGAAAAACGTGAAATATAGATAAACAACAATTATCTTATAAGTTCTCTATCTGGTGGACAATGAGATAGCTAGCAACAGGAGCCAGCACAGTAGGAAGGCTAAGCGATTAGTTGAAGCTGCTGTTAAGCATGAATGAAGAAATAAATGCAGTATTCTAACTTAAACTGATTTCATTATTGTATATAAACAAGTATTTTTAAAGGATAGTAACTGAAGGCCTACCGTGCTTTTTGTACATTGCTGCAACCAACTGTAAAAGATATATCAAAATATAAATTCAGTATCCTGTCTTTAGCTGATTTCATCAACGCATATAAGCAAATACTGATAAAAGTTAGTAAGTGAAGGCCTACAGTGCTTTCAGTACATTGCTGTACAGATATGTCACTATATAAACACAGCATGCTGTCTTTAAATTATTTTATTACATGTCACTATTTATAAAGGGTCATTGGTATAGTAGACTGCAAAATGCAAACCCCACTAAAACGTCCTAGGCATGCATGAGCACTTCCCTTATCAATGATCACAAGTATCCATAAGCACTTTTCATAGCTTCCTTTCCAAGTATGCATAAACACTTCCCATATCAGTGTTCCAGTATATGCATAAACACTACCCATACATACTAAATGATAAAAAATATAATTGTTTTACAGTAAAAAATTGAATGCCATGTAACATCATGTGTGAACTTATTGTGTGTATTTTCTCTTTTGTCCCCCTTCTCTTTTTTTTTCTTGTTTTGATTTGTACATGCCTTTGCCCTTTTTTTATTTTCTTTCTCTCTCATTTCTGTTCATTTTTTACACAAACAAATTCCTAAGGAGCAGCCCAGCTGTGTACCTTCCAGATTAGGGAGTGTTCACCCTCTGCCCATCCAGAGATGTCATCACAGGGATAGGGCAGTGGCACCACTCCTTTAGGCACCCTAGAATGTGGCAGCCTGATAAAACTGACTGACTACATAGGGGTTTTGGGACTTTGTAGAGGACATGCTGGAGCAGGTCATGGACAAAAGGCTTTGGCCAATTGAGGCTTCTCTTCAGTGGGTTAAAAACTCACTGCCTAGCTGGTACCAACCACCACACCACCAGAGGCTCCTGCTCCCACAGCATTGGGGTCTACCACTACAACACCATCTGGCAATGGAAACATTTGAGGATTTGTGGACTAAGGACTCCTGCTGGGCACCAGTCATCATCACACCTTCTTCCCTTATCCTCTCCCTTAAACCCTGTTACCTACTGCTCCTCCAAACTATCCTCTTATTAAATAAAAAAAATGAAAAAATAAGGGGGTCTATCCCCCATCAAAAACATAGTACCCTTCCTCTCCTATTTCCTCCAGCAAAACCCTCTTGATGTGTTCCTGCTGTGTCACCCAAATTGTTTTGTCTCCCCTTTTTCAGTCTTTCCTATTTTCCCCATTCCATTCTTTAAAACAATCAACAGGGTGTCCACGTAAGTATACCCCTATATAAAACATAACAAACCTCTTTCTTTTTTGCAAATATTCATAATAAAAGCTGTGCAGTCTGCTAGTTGCCTTAAACCTTAAGTCTTTGCCTTAAATCTTTCAAGCATGGCTGTATATAACCCTGTCTTTCCCCAATATCCAAATCTATACAAAGTCATATGAAGCCTGCAGCCTTCATGTAGTCCTTCACAATGCTTAATGCTTATCTTTAGGTACTTTATGCTTTTGCAATGAGTGGGCAGGTTTTTCAAAACAGCTCTACTTTTCCTTAGTGTGAATAGCATGTACTAGCTTATTTGCATATATGGGTAGTAGCACTCTTTGTGGATAAACACTACATACAGTAACTATGAAGTCTAGGACTATGCATAGCACCCAACAAATTAAAGAAATATGAAACACAAAGAAAGGATTAAAATTACAAATGTTATGTAGCTGCCTATTATTTAAAGTTATGAATCAGCCAAAAAAGGGCCTATTTGTCACTGTTTCCAATAAATTCTAGTGTGATATATTTTTACTACTATCCAAATACTTCAGGTGGCCTCCAGCAAACAAAATTCCCAAATCTAATATTTTTTACCTTTTTGTCAAATAACAAAAACAAGAGCATATCTGTCTTGCTTGACAGTATGACTGGATTTATTAAGTTAACAAAAATAACTTTAAATGCCCCTCATTCTTAGATGATTGTAATCTGATATCCAGTTTCCTATAGTCCACCTCAAAGGTTAAAACATTCTTATACACCTTATCTCAGTGCTTCACTATCTTAACAAACACTGCAGAAAGATAGAAGTGTAAAATCTGTGCTTGCTTTATAAAAGTTAGTATACTGCTCATAACTGTAGTTAAGTTTGCATCTGTAAATAGTTTTATGAACCATCTAAAGTAGACTTCCCTACCAAAGGTTATCAAAAGCTTTCTTACCTGATGACAGGAGGTACTTTCCGATATACAGCATTAACAATTAGAGAACCAAGGAATTGTGTTGTGTTGTCTTAAAAGCACATTATCAATATCACTGCCTGATTTAACCTTATTGCTGGTTATGAGAGCTAAACAAGAATTTGCCAGACAATCAGGATATGATGTAATATTTTATGAGATCATAGTATTAATCACATAATACAGAATAACCTAAATGATATGTCAAACGTCAAATGGGAGATATCCCTTCATCCTTCAGCATAGCTAACAACACTGCATTCATGATTTGATTCTGGGAAAATTTACAAGACAGTCATAATTCATTCTGAAATAATATGAATGACAATGATTGTCTTGAATGTTTGCCTTTAGGGTTTCCACTAGCCATTACTGCGTGATTTAACATGTTTTATCTAGACAAGCAAGCCGTCGAAGTGTTTTGTTGTATATTATCCAAAACATTTTCCTTTGCTATATAAAATATTTATACATACACACTTGTGTGTACCTACAGACAGACAGACACAACTAAAGGTATTCTAGTGGTGCTGTTTTTTTTAAATGGCCTAATAATGAATGAAATCCTTCACAGTTTGTCTATAAGAAAATCATTTAGAAAATATGTTATACAGATCAACATTGATCTTTTTGTTTTATATATGTAGCTGCATTTAATTTACAAACTGATCACATCCATGCCATGAAATGTTGGTAAGC